>NW_006295180.1:3178759-3193567 GCF_000327345.1 Myotis davidii | reverse complement strand
CCCTCCCTCCCTCCCTCTTTCTAAGCATATCCTCAGGTAGGGATTATAAAAAAAGAAATGTCTAGCTTTGGCACAAAACACAAGACTGAAAATGTGAAAAATAGACTAATTCCACCTAAAATGTTGTCTTTGCCATGGTCAAAAATTTAACACAGCCTAATAGTCCAGTAAAACTAAATACAGCATCTACCAATTGATAAATGTAGGTTATATTCATGCCTCCACTGTCAACTCTCATCACTATAAAATGTGGTCACTTTAGGATGTTATCATCCATTCATAAGAGACAAAGGGTTTGAATTTTTATGAGTGTTTGAGAATTGCAGAAATGTTTAACTTCTTTTTAAAAAAATATATTTTATTGATTTTTTTTTACAGAGAGGAAGGGAGAGGGATAGAGAGTTAGAAACACCGATGAGAGAGAAGCATTGATCAGCTGCCTCCTGCACACATCCTACTGGGGATGTGCCCGCAACCAAGGTACATGCCCTTGACCGGAATCGAACCTGGGACCCTTGAGCCAAACTGGTTATGGCAAAATGTTTAAGTTCTAAGTGCAGTCCCAGCCTCACATCACTTCAACTTTTCACTTGATAACAGTGCCTGAGATGGTACTGTCATTTTGAAGCTAAAAGTAACTACTGCACACTGGAATTACTGGCCAATGCCAAGTGGTTTGGCCTTAGACAGACAGCCAATTAACCAGGTGCATCCTTATTTTTTTCAGTCTCTTCCCTTTTCTTTACCCTGTTCCCCCAGAATGCCCTACTCTTTTTTTTTTTTAATTTAAGGAAACACAACCAGAGGTTTCAGGCAAAACCTTCATTTGTGAGAGAAAGAGTAGCCTAAATGCCCCCTGGGAATCTGCGGAAGTCTAGGACTGCTCTTTACCTCCCACTAAAACCATAGGGTTACACAGTTTGTACAACTGTGGAGTCACTTGCCCTGCGCTCACTCCAGACCTCACACCATGCTGCCTTCCAGCAACATCCTGGCCATAACTGCTCATGACTGACTGTAATCAGCTAAGGGCAACAATTTCAATGAAAAAAGTGCTTTATATCAGCAGTTCTGGCATATTACTCAGAGCAACAACTTTTTGTTGTTGTTGTTAATCCTCACCTGAGGCTATTTTTTTCCATTGATCCTTTTTTTTTTTTTAAGAGAGAGAATGGACAAGTAGACAAGTAGAGACTGATTTGGGGACTGGAACACGTGGTGTTCCCCTGGGCAGGATGGTTCCCTGGGAGAGAGAAACATTGATGTGAAAGAGACACATTGATTGGTTGCCTCCCCCACATGCCCTGACCAGGGCCAGTGATCAAGCCTGCAACAGAGGTACATGCCCTTGACTGGGAATCACACTACAACCCTTTAGTCTACAGGTTGATGCTCTAACCATTGTGTGAACTGGCTAGGGCTAGAAACACTTTCTTCATGTTCAATGTGCTCAACTAAAATAGAAAAGGCAGAAACAAAATTATGAGTAATTGGGTTTTTACTTTATTTTTAGTCTTCAAGTTTTACAGTTTGGCAGCTCCTCCTAAGCTATGGATTTTATTCACATAAATGCAAAAAATGTTAGCCAATACCTAGGTCTGGAGTCCATGATGGGTAATGCAGACCACACCAAATTTTGGAATTTGATTCTCCATTGTGCACAACTTATACTACATGATTTTCATGAGGGTATTTTACTGAATTTTGATGTAAAAGGATATTTGATTAACAGACTGGAAGCAAATTAAGTGCTTGATACCTTGTTACAATTTTACAAAAATTCACCATGACTAAATCTTTATTCAAATTGTAAAATGCCTGAGGTAGTTTTCCTTTATCTGCTCATGTAAGAAGTTCGTTTTAAATAGGCAGGAATAAATCGTTAGTGTGGTTTCTGACCTTTTAGCAAAGGTGGTACCTATTCATCATGTATCATTCAATTCTCACCACAAAAATCCTCCCCATTTAATGAAGCAACCAGACAGCACGGTCAGTGGTCACTGTAAAATGATGCTTGGTTTGCTGTTTAGTTGACTTGAAAATTCTTTGTTCTTCTAAGTTCATTCATATTTTTGCATGTACTTGTTCAGGTCATATTCTTTCAGGTATCTTAAGGACATTCTATTTCTGGAGATGAAAGGTTTGCTCTTATTTTTCTTGTCCAAGACAATCTGAATCAAATTGTGTCACCAGTTGTCTTACAGATGGCAACCACATAAATGGGAGTGTGTGTTAAGCATAAGGCACCTAGGACCATCCATAACAATAAGCCATGTCAACTCAAAGTAAGCTCAAATCAGCTTTAAACTCACTTCATTGGCCTCTAGGTTACAGCTCATATAATATGGTCTGTGTGGACAATTTCAGCTGTAAAGTTACCTCGTAAAGAAATATATCACCTACAGAGTCCTCGCATAGACCCAATTTTAGGAACAAGTCCACAGAGTTATAGCTATGAGAATTTGTGCTCTATCTCCTCCTTGGTTCTACTTATTAAAGACACTGAAGTAGAAATAGTGAAGTGGGAAGAAAACAAAAACTGAATTTAACCAAGACAGAAAAGGCTGGCATAATCACTCAGATGTAACCCTAGTTCTCTCTTATCGCTGTATTTCCTGCCTCATTTATTATAAGTGATTTATAAGCAGGAATTTTGTACATAAATATATATACACTATCAATATCTTATTGACATATTTGGACAAAATTCTGCATGATTTATTTGAAAGTATTAGTTGGTTATGTATTTTAAATTCAATTCAATAAGGAAGAGCTTTGGTGGCGAGTGGCACAGAGCAAAATAACAATAAAATACATTGTTAATTAATAATTAATAAAAATATATTGTTGGGGAAGTAATCTAATTGTGAAAGATGTGATTCCTTTTCACCTTATACCAAGACCAAAAGGTATTGATATTAAATTTGTTATCCCACACAGAGTTGAAAAGAGATTGCATGTTATAATGAAAAGGCCTAACTGATGAACAAAAATAGATACAGAGGCAGATCAGCATCGAACAGACTGTCAAACTGCAGCGGGAAGTCTGGGGAGGGTTGGGGGGCAGGAGCAGGGGTAAGAGATCAACCGAAGGACTTGTATGCATGCATATAAGCATAACCAATGGACATAAGACACTGGGAGTTAGGGGAGGCCAGGGGAATGTCAAGGAGTGGGGGGGAAAGGAGACATATGTAATACTCTTTGTAATACTTTAAGCGATAAAACAAAATAAAATAATAAAATAAAATAAAATAAAAAAGAAAAGAAAAGGCCTAAAAAGGACAAAGATGTTAAGGTTAAAGTAAAAGCTTTTCTGCAGCCAAGACGCCTCCTTCAGAACCAGGAGGAAATGAGAAGCATGTTATGGCAACTACTGCACCGGTTCAAATATTTAGTGCATTTAATGCAGCTGGGAAAACACACTCAGCAACACTGGTGTGTATTAAAGCTAGTGTGATTTCCTTTCCAGTTGCTTGTTCCCTGTGCACTTTATTTTATCAATCTCTAGAAACCTCAAATATAGTCCGATAACCACAGTGCATCTTGAACGCATTCTAGTGTCTTTTCTAAATTATAACTGGTTTAATTTCTCTTGTATTTGGTCTTTAGTGACCTAAGGGAAAATAACTGTGCTGTGTTGCTTGTGTGGGCTCATAAGAACAGAAAATTTTTCCATAAGTCCTCAGTTTCCATAAATCTGTTGCTGAGGTTCAATTACTTTCCTCCCCTGAGTAGGAGAACAATTTCAAGCCTCAGGTTCACATAATTTCTCCCATTACATTCCTGGCTCTGACTTGTGTTAGAATTAAATACCTTCCTGTGATGAAGGTCTAAGAGGCATATAGTTAGGAGTAGATAAAGTACAGTGGCAAATAATAGGTAGAATTCTACAAATCCCAGAGATAAACTGCCTGAAGGGCCCACTGATTTGTATTACATCATCATACATAACAGAGAAAAATTTCTGGGTATTATTGGTTCACATGAGAATCTCTGCTGAGGCAACGGTATAATCACCATTCTGACCACTCTCAAAGCATTGCCCATAGAGGGATAAGCAGGACCTGTGTCAGTCAGACCTGGATATTAAGTCTGACTCAGTGGGGCCATTGGAGGGCAAGGTTACTATTTTATGGTCTTCCGTTTTTGTTTTTGTTTTTAATATATTTTTATTGATTTCAGAGAGGAAAGAAGAGTGAGAGAGACAGAAACATCAATGATGAGAGAGAATCATTGATTGGCTGCCTACTGCATGTCCCACACTGGGGATTGAGCCCGCAACCTGGTCATGTGCCCTAACTGGAATCGAACCTGTGACCCTTCATTGCGAAGGCCGACACTCTATCCACTGAGCCAAACCAGTTAGGGCAGTTACTATTTTTATGAACTTCAGCTTGCTTACCTATAAAATGGGAATCCTCATTTAGCATAGCTGTTGTGGAATTACATGAAAGGGGGATATAAAGCAACGCACCTGGCGTAGTAGCTGCTCAATAACCACCTTTCAAATGTGTCAAGCAAGAAACATACTCAATTTAGTTTATTAACATAATATCTTGATGTCTCATCACAGTGACAATTATGTTATTAGTTTACCAAAACCTGCTTATAAAAACCTGAACAAAATTTTAGAAAAATAAAGGATGAATTGTTATTGTTTATTCTGACTCATTTTATTGAATATCAATATAATCAAGTGTTCATCAAAGGCCTTCTGCTACATGCTCAACATGGATTTAACAGTTTTAACAACAACTAAATCCATCAGTCAGAACATTAACATCCACTGAACCCCAAGCTTTAAGGGAAGGTACCAAATCTGCCTTATCCATCCCTGAATCCTCGGGGGTAGCATAAGGCATGGCCCATAAGACGTGTTCAAAAAGTACTTGTCTAGTGAAGAAATGTATCAGGGCAGTGATCCTTTGCTTATGGGTTCCTCTTTATACCAAAGTTATTGGATTTCTTCTTCATATTTTTAAAAAGGACTTATTTTTTTGCATTTTAAAATATTTTATTGAGATATAATAAACTGTGTAAGTTTAAAGTGTACAATGTGTTGATAAAAGAACATTTTTTTTTAAAGATCAGTTTTAGGTTCACAACAAAATTGAAAGGAAGGCAAAGAGATTGCCCATATATCTCCTTCCCCATAGTCTCCCCCAATTTTGACACCCCCCACCAGAATGGCACATTTATTACAATTGATGAACCTACATTGACATGTCATTATCCCCCAAAGTCCATAGTTGACCTTGGGGTTCACTCTTGGTTGTTGTACTTTTTACACATTTGGTCAGATGTATGCCATCTATCCATCACTATAGTAACATAGAGCATTTTCACTGCCCTAAACCCCCCCATGATCTGCTTATTCATCTCTCCTGCCACCCCCTGGCAACCGCTGATCTTTTTATTGTCCTTATGGACTTTTCCAGAATGTCATGTCATTGGAATGAAAGAAGATTGGCTTCTTTCACTTATATGCATTTAAGGTTCCTTTTTGTCTTTTCATAGCTTGATGGCTCATTGTTTTTTAGTACTGAATGACATTCCGTTGTTTCTATATATCACAGTTTATCCATCCACCAACTGAAGGACATGTTGGTTGTTTCCAAGTTTTGGCAACTATGCGGTTTACATCTGTGTGCAGGTTTCTGTGTGCACATAGTTTTTCACTCTTTTGAGTAAATGCAAAGGCGTGCAATTGTTGGGAGCATATTTAGTTTTGTAAGAAACCACCAAGCTGCCTTGGAAAGTGGCTGTACTATTCTGCCTTCCCACCAGCAATGAATGAAAGTTCCTCCTCTTCATGTTTCAGTAATGCCCATAAACATTTTCATATACTGGTCCTTGTTTTTTTCTAAAGATTTCTATTAGCAGAACCTTTAGAGCAAGGTGGAAAATTTATCCCCTCCAAGCAGCAGTGTTTTCTGTTGTTGTTGTTGTTGTTGTTGTTATAGAGAGAGGGAATGGAAGGGATGGGGAGAGACAGAAAAATCAAGAGGGACACATCGTTTGGTTGCCTCCTGCACACACCCGAACCAGGGCCCAGAGTTGAGCCTGACTAGAATTGAACCCGCAAACCTTCAGTCCGCGGTCTGATGCTCTGTCTGCTGAGCCAAACTGGCTAGGGCCAAGCAATGTGTGTGTGTGTGTGCGTGTGTGTGTGTGTGTGTGTGTGTTTAGCTGAACTATAGAAACTGACATCATGGTGACACCATCATGGGAGCCTCCACATTACATAGTTCTGAAAACTATACGTAAATTTTATAAAAGTAAATCTTACTGAAATAGGAATAAGGTGCTCTCTGTTTGCAAACAGCTTTCATCTTCAAATTCTTAGAGTGTAAACTTGGACTCACTGGAATTTTTTATTTAATTCTGAAGTCATACTCAGGCTGCTTGAAAATTCGGAAAGCTCTGTGGTCCCCAAAAAGAGCAAAAAGGAGTAGGAGGGAAATTCCCCAGAATCTGGACATTTAAAAATAGCTCAGTTCCAGAGGTGTTTTGGAGCCAGCAGCTCATATTGGTTGTGAGAGCCAATGAGGCGCATCTCTCCCCAACTCCACATTCAGGACATCACATTGAGTCGGCCCTGGGGGAGCCCTGACACCGAGGAAATCAGTGAACACTGCTGTGAATTAGAACTTTTTCAGAAAGCTGGTTTCACAGAGTTAAGTCTGACATTTGATGGACAAACTCTAAGAACCATTTAAGTTTGTGTGTGTGTGTGTGTGTGTGTGTGTACTGTTATGTCTGTGTGGTTTGGGGGTGTTTTTTTAGACGTTTAAAATATTAAAGGAGCCCAGCTGATGTGACCCTGTGGTTGAGCAATGACCTATGAACTGGGAGGTCACGGTTCCATTCCGTCAGGACACATGCCTGGGTTTCAGGCTTCATCCCCAGTGGGGAGCGTGAAACAGGCAGCCAATCAATTATTCTCTCTCGTTGATGTTTCTCTCTTTTTCCCTCTCCCTTCTTTTCTGAAATCAATAAAAATATATTTTAAAAATATATTAAAGAAAAAGTAACAGAATGGTTTTGCTTGACCAATTTAATTTGCCAACTTAACTTTCAAAGGTTTATTTAATTCAAAGGTAATGTGTTGATGGGTAAAATTATTATTGCTACATGTTCTTTTAATATGGAAAAAGCAATATGGCTAAGGTAAAGAATATAAGTTTGTCTTGAAAATAGGCTTTCATCTTTAGACTAGATATAAATATGTCTGATAACAATATTTAGAAAATATTTTATCACCTTACATGGTACTTGGGACACTTATGAAGAAGAAAGTGGATTTGTTTTTTGTTTTTCAGTTTATTCAGCCCTAAAAACAAGTTGGTCACATTCCAATATAGTCTGCAGCGTTTCCACCTTTCCCATCTAAGGCTACTGTAATACATTTACTCTATTTGGAATTCATTTTCAATCAAATAAGTGGTGAATTGGGTGTAATGCACCTATACCAGTCTTGCCAACTGGAGAGGTGCGTCTTGAAGCAACAAGAGAACAGCTATTTAAGCTTCTCCCAGCCTATCTGTCCTTAGCGCAATCGCTTAACTACATCAGAATAAAAATATTTAAAAAGTCATCACAGGTCAGCCTTTCGAAGAGAGCCTTTTAAAATTACACTTTAGCGTCTGCAGGTCACACATGTTTTTCAAGGAGCAGAAAGAAAGTTTTGCTGTTGCTGTTATTGTTTTCTGAATAATTGTCAACTTACAGTAAATGAAGCTGGAGAAGGAATGAGATTCCCGGAGGAGCTGTAGGGAATTTGAACAACCTCCTATACACTCTTTTCTTTCCTTTTAAAATGTGATTCAAATGACAATCGTAAAGGAGTGCATGTCCACAAACTAAGAAACCAAATTAGAATTCTGCATTATGCCTAAGGGCAGTATAAACTAATAAATGAGGGTATTTGCTCTCTTGGTATATTTTAAAGCTCCCCAGTTCATTTGTGGGTATTCTGACATAGAAAAGAAAATGTATATAGGAATTCAGAATGAGGGGTCACTAATTAAGAAAATGGCCCAAGGATGGAGAATGCTAAGAAAAAATGATAAGACATAATTAAAATGTATTAATGCATTCTATTGGAATTAGTTTGATATATTCTAACTGAATACATGAATAGTAGAAAGTGTTAATGTGTGTGGCCCATACATTATTGGATAATGGGCTTGGTGTTTTTATTTTGATGTAGAAAGGGAAACTTGGTGCACTGGGACAATAGATTTGTCAGTGGGGAACTGGAATTGCCTGATTCTGACATCTTTGATGTGACTAGGTACAGCATCACCTGTTTCTATAGAGACAATTACTTTGTGATCAAACCCTTTTCAGGGAACAGATCCTGGGGAGAACACTCATCACCATCAAACCCCTGTTGGGCAAAAGCTCTTGAGAAAAAATTGGGTTTTACCTCCTTTTAGGTAAAATGTAGGATGAATTAGTATGTAGGGCCAGAAATTTTTCACCTTCTTTTTCTTTTTGATAAAGGACTGTGCTCTGATCTTGGTTTGGGTGGGGTCTGTGGGTTAGACCATGGACTATGGTGTCTGGCCCCTGGGTTTGCACCCCCGCCCCCACTTCCAGCCTTCCCTGAGTATTGGAGTGTGAGTTTGTTGATGAGCCTTTCTTCTTTTGCAATAAATCAGGGACAAGAATAGCATTTGTTTTACAGTTATGGGGATTAGATAAGGCAATATGTGTGAAGCTCTTAAAGAGTTTCTGATACATAATAAGCACTCAGCAAATGTGCGCTGGTATTATTAGTAGGAGCTGCTGGCCCAGTCAGCCCAGGATGCTAATAAGCGTTTAGAGACACAGCACCTGCTGAGACCAGAGCAGCAGACAGACTCCAAGAGCACAGCCAGCTGGCTCATCAGTGAGCTCCCTCTGCGAGTTGAGGCTTTCGCTTGCCCCTCCCCCCTCCTTCTGCACAGATCTGCTTAGAGGCTCAGAAGAAAACCTCTTTAACCCCCTAGGTCGTGCATTGGCAACTGTCCCAAGTCGTTTCCAGGCTGTAACTAAGCAAATTCGAAATTCAAGCCTCTTTTAGGTAACTCAATTTATGGGGTTAAGGATATAACTTAGTAAGCAGGTAAAGAAGTACATACCAGGGTTTAGTCACTTGTAATTCTAACTGCTTGAGTTGATTATATAATTTGAAATGCCACAGGATCTGGGGAGCATGATGTGAGTCAGTGAAGGCTCAAGTCCTCTTGCCCTTTCATTTGGAAAACCTGGGTGTATCCTCCCATGTGGGGCCCTTTAAACCTGGTTTCTCAATTATCCCAGAGGGGTGGTAGTAGGTCCAGAGTCCCAGGTATTAATACAGCCAATTTACACCAGGCCTCTGTTTAGCATCCCTCACACCCAGACCTTACACTAGCATTAGCAACACAAATGTAGGTAGGTAAGCCTAGTTCTTAGGAGCCTGAGTCTGCTTGGGTAGAGAGATAGTAAATAGATGGTTCCAATCCAAAGTGACAGTACTTACATTCAAGGCACAGGCGATGAAGAGCCACTGGATACAATGAAGAGACCAGCCCTGCCTGGTAGAGGTGGGAGTCTTTACTGAGGAAAGCACTTGGGCCCATCCTGGGAGGATTAGTTGGATTTTTTCCCATGGTTGAAACCATGTGTGGAAATATCTGAGGGGAGGGCTTCAGAAATTGAAGGGCATTCTAATCAGAGGAAAAAGTCTGCACAAAGTGTATCTGGCAATTAGGTTACTCTGATTCACAACAATTTTATATGCAGTCCTAAGATATATACATATATGATCTGCAGTCAGTGAACTGGCTACAGACTTCTCTGCCATTAGGAGCACAGATGAGAGAGAAGGGAACCATGTAGGGTGACTGTGATGCAGCATCATTGCTCTAACAGTCAGAAGGAAATGGGGATCCCACCTGGCAGCACCACAGAATCCAGGGGGCTCATGCTGAAGGTGGTGCTCAAATCCAGTCGGGTTTAGGGACATGTGTGTGTGAAGGCATGAAGGCAATCGCATGCACACACTACAATCAGGAAAACTGGTGGGACTGGAGCACATTGTATGAGCAGGGAATTGCAGAGAGGAGACTGGGAGAGAATAGGATAATTCAGAGCCTCATGTAATAGGCAGCAAGAGTGAAGAAGATGGATTAGAAAAGGCCAATGCTGGGGGCAGTGAGGGGTGTTCTTTATCTTAAGCATTTGGCAAGAGATGATAGAGGCTGAACTGGAGCAGAAATAGTAGGAATGAAAAACTGATTTAGAAACAAGATATTTTAAAAGGTGGACTAGCCAGAACCTAGTAACCAATTCACTGACAGCTTAGGGAGAGGGATGGAAGACCTCTGTTTCTTCCTTTGGCCGACTAAGTTCTATTTACCAATTCTGGGAACAGAGGATGGGGGAAATAGTAATGGGATAGGTCAATGAGCTTATACTTAGACAGGTGCATTTGGGGGTCCCTGTGTGACATCCTAGTGGGAGATCTATGAAGCAGTGAATACATGGTTCAGGAACTGGGGAGAAGTGTAAGATCCAGGTAAAAGATCCTTGTTCAGCGTGTTATCTGTGAATTCATGTGCCAAAGTATAGGTATATTACTTTTAGATGTACAACATAATAATTTGATATATGTCCATATTACAAAAGGATTACCACAATAAGGCTTGTTAACTTCTATCACCATTCCTCTCTATATCCTTTCCACATCTGACTGTACATTAAGAAGTCCTTTACTAGGGAAACTATGGTGAGAGACTGAAGAGCATTTGGAATGACCTTCAAGGAGCATGCATTTTAAAGGGGTGCAGAGAGGAGGAGTTAGCACAACAACTGAGGAACAGAGGACAGAGGAGAAACAAGAGCGAGGTAGGGGAGAAGGGATTTCCTAGGGAAATACAATGGCCAGCGGGTCCACGTGCAGCGGAGAGACCCATGGGGGACAAAACCATGGTCCTTGTTTTTGGGGCTTTTGCCAAAGGTTATTTATCAAGTGGCAGAAGCTCAGTGTCAGTGGGTAGAAGGGTTAATAGAGGTTAGAAAAGGGGGGCATGAAACATTCAGTCCTCATTCCAAAGTTTTCATTGGCTGAGGAAGAAAGGTGAGAACAAGTACCCTAGTCAGCTAGAGTGGACAAACGTCAAAAGAGATTTTTACATTTTGTTTCATTTTTCAGTTATGCACAATGGTGTGTTTAATCTGATATCTCTAGTTAGGTGTCAAACTCCCCAAAGAAGCAATAGTGTTTCCTCTAGCACTGGGCATAGTCCAGATGCTAACTCAGAACATGAACATTCTCACGGTGATTTTTGTCACAGAATTATTCACGTGGCAATTGCATGTGCACCAGTTTAAAATGTCTTTTCTTGATAAATTTGCCAATGTGTGTATATACTTGTTTCATAAGGAGAGAACAGATTTTGTGACATTAACTAACAATGATGAATTTATTAAAAATATTGTGATTCAATAGATAATTATCCTCTTTCTCTAAAGGGTTTCTTTTATCTAGACTTATTTTAAAGTGTGACAAGATGTTTTGTGCCCACTTTTCTCTGCTCAGTGGCTTTTCTCCTACATTCATCTGTTAAATAACATTTTCTCCATCAATGTTTGCCTTCTGTAGTGCTTTTGACTTTTTTTTTGGTGAGGTAATTGATACTTGGGGGTGGGTGTCATTATTCTCAAACACCAAGCCAATATACTAACTAAGCTTAAGCATTAAATCAACTCTTTCTGGGCAACAACTTGATCAAAAATACCATTCTAACTTGGCTCTTAAATTGAAAGGTATGTGCTGGTGTATACTGGGTAAAGCATGCCCTCAGAGCATGGTAGTCCATGTTTAAAGTTTCTGTTTGAACTAGAATGTGCTGTTTTGCGCAAAACAGTATTAGAACTGGTTACAGATAAAAGCAAATGGACTCTATCTTCAACTCCCGTTTTTAATTTCAACTTGTAGCAAATCCAGTTGGATTTCCAGACATTTATATAAAGTTACCATATGGATATGATAAGGAAGAGACCATTAAATAAGGAAATATGCCCTTTACAATAATAGGAAGAATAGAATATCCTGGTGGACAGATGGAACACAGAGCAGAAACCCCTCTTTAGTATAAGTTTGAAAGTGGACATTAGTGTGTAGTGGTTTCTGCTTGCATTTCTCTCAAGTGAAATTGGGAGTGAAAAAAAGATGTTTAGGTCTCCAAATAAAAAGACTGGTTATCTCAGCTAAATTCCACTTCATGCCTATGCTTCTCAACAGTGTGTGACAATGAAGTTTCCTACCTGGAGTTGTGCTGTGTCCCGTGAGGATAGACATCGGTGCAGCAATTCAGTGCTGGGACAAATGGTTCTATTTCCCCCAGTAATTTCCAGTGGCTAGAACTTGTACCATCCAGCCTCTCCCGACTCACCGTGTATTTTGCAGACTTACACAATTTGCCACCTTCCTAGAGGGACAGAAAATGCAATCTTATTTATTCCATGGCCTTGTTTGAAATCAGATATTTGGAAAACTCAGATCTCAAACTAGTCCTAAGAACCACGTGCAATACAAGCAGAAGGCTGTCAGTTAATGTCATGTCTGAGTTTTAATATAAAAACCTCCGGTTTCACAGATCTTATAATATCTGAGCTGTGAATATTTGCTTCAGGCATCAACTTGGCATTTAAAAAAAATCTTTAAAACCACATGGACATTTCACTTTGCCAGAATATCTACTTCTCATAAAATGCTTAAAAATATCAAACTTCAAAACATCCAATTTTGTCATATTTCAAGAGTCAGAGATCTCCTTTGCTCGGTGAGTTCATCTTCCTTTCTTTCCACTTCCAGGCTAGAGTTCGCCTGTCACTGTTTTGTATTGATTAGTTAATTGACAAGGTAATCAAATTTACTGCCCAGAAAAATGCATTCTAAACACACACACACACACACACAAACATATTTCTCTCAGAGCTTTTGCTTAATGCTGTCACTCTGGGAAATTAAAGAGTATAGATAGAAGCAAAGGACCATAGAAAACAGTGGGTAAAGAGAACGGTGTTTGCCTGGAAGGTGAGTTAATAAAATTTAAAATATGTAGCAATGTTTTTTCCAGATGAAACAGATATATATTTATTAGGGAAATACTATGTGTTTTTTTACTTACTTATATATTTGTAGTATCAGCTATCTTTGTACATAGTATTCATGATTAATGTTTATCTAATGCCCTCCGAAGTGCTCTCAGCTCTTCTAAAATGCAAGGTAAACTCCCAGAGACCCAGAGGCATGTTTGTATTTCCCTGACACTTCATAGAGATTTGAATATGTTCAACTCAATTATTCTTTAGGCCTTGGGTATCTGGGATTTTAAATGCAATATCACACCCACAGGTACAGACATATTACACCTGGTACTTTTCACAAGAGGAATTGAGAAAGAGGTGCAGGCCTTGGCATCAGATCCAGCTTAGTACCCAAAAAGCAAAACCATTTCAGATAAAGTAAGGGAAGATATTCCTAAGAAGCACCTGAGTCACTTTTAGAGTCTGTCTACACCATGGCTTTCTGTTGTCTTTGCAAGGAGACTTCTCACTTAGGAAGTGCTGATGAGATGAGGGTTCCAGGCAGGGCCTCCCAGCCTCCTTAGGCAGAGTAGCCCATTAAAAGGATCAGCAAGAAAGTGTTCAGGGACCTCACTGTTTTCTCTCTCCAGGACTAACCTAGTCTCTCAATCTTTCCAACACATTAATCATCCAGGGAATTGCATACTATATCATATCATATTTAATGTCCCCAAAATAATTTTTGTAATACTTGTAACCTTATGACAAATCATTGTTCTGCCCTTTGAAAAACACACCTAAAGAAATGACACCCCCTAATTTTAATTTATTTTAAAGAGTTAAAATAAATATCTTAATTAAAAGATTATTTAGAGAATGTTGGATCTGGCCATCTGTTGCCACAGAATTAACTAGCAATGTTGTAAATACAATATGAGGATGTAAATCTAGTTCCATTCATTCAACTCATTAATCTTGTTGACTAATGTGATTGCAGAGCACCACTTACATTTTAAATTTGTATTATGATGGCAAAGGCTAATCCTGGGACACTTTAATTATTTTTGATTTCTAAATAAAAAATTAATATTGTGGGAGGAGGATTATTCCATTATGGTGGAGAAAATATGAAAATTGATGTGAGATGCAAAATGGAATGAAATGCAATTTGTACATATTGGAATCCAGGAGCAGGTGGTTCTTTAGCTGTAACTGTAGTAATTTTTAAAATTTATTTATTGTCTAAAGTTTTTTATATGTCTTCTTTTTCCCTGTCTCATCTGGAAGAAACATTGCTCCCCCTCCCCCAGCCATTCCCACCCTGGGCAAGCCCCGACCACCCCAGTGTTTGTGTCCATTGGTTATGTTAATATGCATGTGTACAGTCCTTTGGTTGTTCTCTTACCTCCTCCTCTCCTCCCCTGCCATTTGTCTCTGGATCTATTCTTGTTTATCAGTTTATGTTGATCATTATATCCCACATGAGTGAGACCATGTGATATTTATCTTTCTCCGACTGGCTTATTTTGCTTAGCATAATGCTCTCCAGTTCCATCCATGCTGTTGCAAATGGTAAAAGTTCCTTCTTTTTTATAGCGGCATAGTATTGCATTATGTAGCTGTACCACAGTTTTTTAATCCACTCATCTGCTGATGGACACTTAGGCTGTTTCCAAATCTTAGCTATTGTAAATTGTGCTGCTATGAACATAGGGGTGCATATATCCTTTCTAATTGGTG
>NW_006295180.1:3175723-3177567 GCF_000327345.1 Myotis davidii | reverse complement strand
TCATATACTGAAAAAATAAGGTATTGAACTGTAGAATAATATTGAAGTTTCTTAAATTCCTTAGGAAAGGAAGAAAACTAGGTAGGGCTCATTTACATGATATATAGTCTGTTATAAAATAGCATCTTTAAAACATAGAAAATAAGTCATGACATACACTTTGTAACAAAATAGCCAGTAGGTTTCCAGAGTAGTAATTGCCATTCACTTTTTTTTATTTTTAATTTTTATTTTTTTAAATCTTTAATTTCTTTATTGATTAAGGTATTACATATGTGACCTCATTCCCCCCATAATCCCCCTCACTCATGCCCTCGCGCCCCTGTGTCCATTGCCTGTGTCCATTGGTTGGGCTTATATGCATTCACTTTTTATTAAAAACACTCATGGGTTAGAAATTTTCAAACACCCCCCTATAAAGATGTGTGCATAGCATTTGTGTTTAATATCCATTGGTTGGTAAAAATGAAGAATTAAGTCATATTCAAGTATTTTTATTCCTTATTCAATGCAATAGTATTTGCATACATCTGAAGAATAATAGCATGAACATGTTAGAAATTTACTCAGACTACACTTAATAACTGGTATACACACATAGATGAGATGACTTCTTGAAATAATTCCATGGTCCCACAGTAGTTCAAAAGGCATGGGTGTTGAGTGGAAGTATAAGCAGGTGTCTCAAGATTCAGTGATGCATGAATGCTTTAAAATAAAAATGTTATTGGACCCCTGGTATTGACTTGAATTATTTTTATTGTGCATGTATGCAGCATAATAAACATGTTAAATACGTACACATGGGAACCTGCTTATAAACTTCTTATACACAAAGTCCTTGTACAACCATAAAATCAAAACAAATTAACAATCAAATACAGGCTACCAAATCAATTAAAATTAAATTAATAAAGTTAATTTAATGTGGCAAAAACATGTTTTGGGGCTTAAATTAAATTACCACTCAAAATATGAATGTGGTATTGACCACTATGGCAACAGGACTTTCGATTTCAGCATGCCTATGTATTTCAAGTTCTGAGTGATAGTTTTCTGGTAGAACATAGTAAAGACTTCATTTCTTTGGATTTACTTGGTGCAAATAACTCATTTACTTACTAGGTTCATCCTATAGTTGTCATTAGTGTGATTTGTTGCTATTGAAAAAGAGGTCATATTAATTTTTTAGACTATTATCTGAATAAAATCATCACATCAAATCCACTCCTAGAGAGAATTTGCAGAAAATGTAAAACATGTCCAAGTACTACCCTACCCTCATTCCCAATTACCATGGACACCAGTTTGAAACTAGTGCCTTAAGGTAATAAAACTTGTTCTGAACCTGAACTAAATGAAAGGGTAGTCTGTAATAATAACACGAAGGTTTGAAAGCATTTAAATGTACAGTTTTATTTTTCTACATAGTATCCTGCAGGTTCACTGCTAACTCATATTGTTCTTTTGTGCAAATTACAAAGAATGCCCTTCCCCACACACAGCCCCAACTGAGAGCTCAGAGCTCCCCACAGGCCCAGGAGGGAGGCCAGCCCCATTGGCCTCTGGCTCCGTGCCTTCATGCTGTGACAACTGCACAACTGTACATGATATACCCAGTATATTAAAAAATTAAGGAAGCAAGTCTCCTTTCCTTCATTTCATTTTCCAAAGAAAGACATCCGGACTCTCAATTGAGCTCATTAGCTAAGTTAAACCTTTTTGTAATGTCATATTTACTTCAGTTAATTAAAGCAAATGTGCTGGGAGACTGTCTCTGCAGTTTCCTTCCGGAAATTATTCCTGGTGACCTCATCTTAAATAAAATACACCTCCTACCAATG
>NW_006295180.1:3158567-3175671 GCF_000327345.1 Myotis davidii | reverse complement strand
TCCCATTTGTTTTCCATTTGATATAATTGACCAAGTAGCCAAACCCTAATTTCAAGTCGCTCAAAACCTACTTGATTAGCTTTTTATTGAAAAGACTTTATTTTCTTGCCATATATGTAATATTGTGACTTGTAAGAAATACTTATTTGGTCAGATGTAATGGACACTTATTCTCATATATATTTGGTCTTCATCTGGGGCTCCTGGCTCATAGTTCCTAAAACATTTCTTGTGATAAGAGCCAAAGGGTGTCTTCTGTTATGTTAACGGGTGACTTTTGGAAAGCCTTAGGTAACCTAAGGTTGGAGACTGGTTGTCTGGAGAACCAACCTTGAGATTCTAGAGCTGGAACTTTCAGTCCTACTTTCTGGAAAGAGAGAAGGGCTGAGATTGAATCATGTAACAGCCTATGATTGAATCAGCCATGCCTCCATAAAAACTTAAAAGGAGGGGCCTTGGAGAGCTCCTAGCTTGGTGAACACATGAATATTTGGGCAGAGGGGCATGTTCAGAAAGCATGGGAGCTCCATGTCCCTTCCTACATACCTTGCTCCATGCCTCTGTCCCATCTGGATGTTCATCTGTATTCTTTATCATATATTTTGTAATAAACCAGTATTCCTTAAGTAAAATGTTTCCCTAAGTTCTGTGAGTCCCTCTAGTAAATTAACCAAACCCAAGGAGGGGATCCTAGGAATCTCTGGTTTATAGCCAGTTGATCAGAAGTACAGGTGAACCTGGCTTGGACTCAAGCTGGGAAGGGGCCCGCCGTGTAGGACTGAGCCTTTTACCTGTAGAACCTATGCTCTCTCTGGGTAAGTAGTGTCAAAATGGAATTGTACTGTTGTTACTGAGACCCAAATAATTGAGTCCATATGCCTGTTTGCACTGGTCCAAAGAAAATGTATGAGCAGTTTACAGTATAGAAATCAGATTTACCAGGGAACTAGCCAATCTAGGGTATAGGGAGCTAATGCTCTAAAGACCCAACACTGGATGGTACGTAAGATACAGATTATATTGGGCAAAATCACAGGATACTGTGGATTCGAGGTTTGGCATTGTGCTGGGAGCTGATTGGTTGGAGGTGAGGTTAAGGAATCATTTCTTCAGGTCTTGAGGACAGCTCTGAGGTCTGCTCTGATGTCCCTCTGTCTGGTTTCAAGGGACAATAAGTAGCGAGGGGATCATTCCACCTTAGGGCTCAGGAACTGAAATATAACTTAGGTCAAGATGTTATTGTTAGCCTGCCAGAGGCCCAGACCCTGTGACCATTAGTCAGATCCAGGCTGCTGTCTTCTGTTGCCTCAGGGTTGCTGGTTATCCAGGGTAAGGCTCGGTCTATGAGGGGCATCGAGAGAAAGATGATTTCTAGGGTTAGGATTTAAACCTAAATTTAATTTCAGTGTCACAGTTAAATTGTAGGACACTTAGCTGTTGCCCTAGCATTGCTTGTTGGTGTGGGGGAGCCCCCACCCCCACATTGGAATTGGTGATCATAACCACCCATTTACTGTATGATCATGCCTAGAAAGAAATATTTTTACTATCTTCTATGGCAGTGTTTCTCATTCACATACTAAAAATATAGCTTAGTTTAAATAAAACCTTTTTTATATAGAGCATTCTAAATAGGAATACATCTTGGAGAATTATGTAATACTGTTATCTTGAATCACTGGACTTTTAAATACTACCTACAGGTCATTTCTTAACGTGCAGGTCCTTGAAAAAGTCCAGTTGTGTTCCCATCCTGCTCGAGCTCAGAGAGAAGGAGGGAAAAGGAACCTTCATAAAGAACTTGTGCAGAGAACCCTGAGATGAAACCTGGATGTAGAAATTAGGAAGCTTAGGAGGATTTAGGGTTTCAAGAACCTGACTATATTTTAGTATAATAGTCATCATTGTTTAAATATTTTAAACCTTTGACAGGTATGTGCTTAATATAAGATATAAAAGATAGAGGAATGGAAGCATTCCAGTGTGTGTGTGTGTGTGTGTGTGTGTGTGTGTGTGAGAGAGAGAGAGAGAGAGAGAGAGAGAGAGAGAGAGAGAGAGAGGAAGAGAGAGAGGCTCTGTTTTGTTTGTGTGCATGCAGAGGCAACTTTATATATGAGCATCAGGGCCTGATTTATAGGAATAGATCATTTGTGTTATGTGATTGTCAGCTTATATAGTAAATCCTCAGTCATACCCAGCAGCATTATGCAGAGGCAATTTTACTTAGTGTATTATGGCCATTTATCACAGAGTAAATCTTGCCAGAATTCTGCAGAAGGAATAGAGCTCTGGAAGATACTTTCTATCTAAAGAGTTAAGTCTTGAGTATATCCCGATACCTCTATTGCATGCACAATGATCTCCTCTGGGCAAGCCAATGAACAACTGCATGCTCACGGCAGGTACTTTCATATGCTGCCATTGCTGCCTTCCTGAAGTTTGCATACATTCATTCAAGCGGCCTTATGGTCATCCAAGCATATGGAAGCAAAAGTGAGCCCTGAGACCCTGAAAACATGCAGATCTTAAGTGGATAATTTCTGAAGTATTAGAGTGCAAACGGATCCCATGCTTCATCCCTGTCATCCCCTCTGTGATGATTGTTTTAAAGGACAAATGAATGAGGAAAGGATGGGGAGAAAACTATTGATGCTCTTTCTCCTTCCCCTTTGTTACTGCAGGCTGCAAAGGACCTTAAGCACAATTTGGCTCTTACATTGTTCTCAGGCAAATTGCTGGAAGTCACTCAAAAACTAAATTGCTTGTCCTGGCTGGGTGGATCAGTTGGTTGGAGCATCGTCCTGAACAACAAAAGGTTCCAAGTTTGATCCCTGGTTGGGGAACAAAGGGAAGGCAAACAATCAATGTTTCTCTCTCACATCCATGTCTGTCTGTCTATCTATCTATCTATCTATCTATCTATCTATCTATCTATCTATCAGTCTATCTATCTATCATCTTTTTTCCTTCCTCTCTCTGAAATCAGTAAACATATCCTTGAGGATTTTAAAAAAAAAACACAACTTCCAAGCACGCCCATGAGCAGTCTAGGGTTGCCCTGCTCAAGAGAACATTTTCATCAAGCACATCCATTCTTAGGTAGGGTTTCATTTAGAAGGAAGAGAGAAGTCCAATTTGCTCATCCCAATCATGGGAGGTTACTGTAATGAAAAACACAGTAGGTCAGACCTCTCGTGGCAGTCAGGCATTAGTCACTGTCTACATGCCTTCCTGGTGGGCCCTCCAGGGCTTAGGCAGTTCCTTCCCATATCATTGCCATCTCAGACCCAAGAGTGTTTGTGAATTTTTTTCTGATTCTCTTCTTCCTATCTCTACTTCTTCCTGGAGGAAGGTGGGGTGTTAAATTTTTATTTTTCTCCCATTATTATCTGACTATTTCAAAATTTTTCTTGCAAAATTCCAAGTGAAAGAATGTGTTTGTCCTGACAAATGAATATGGACTCTGGTGGGACTGAGCTCTTGTACAAAGTCATCTCACAGTTTTCTGGTCAACCCAAGGGTTGGCAGTCAGGTGCCCTTTCTTGGTCCAGTTCATTAGATGTGGAGATTAAATAAATGCCCCAGAGCATGAGCCCTCCCACAGCATGCTGCCTATGGCTGTTTTCTCCAGCAGGGCACACGGACAAGGCCACTGTCCTCGGAGAGCACATCAGCTGTGGTAGGTGCATGACTGACTCTTCCGGTACAATGTCAGGCCATATGAAGACCCTTTACAAGGACAAAATATAATCAACTCGTGTTTCTAATTCAGTTTCTAAGACTGTTTCCAGTGTGAATATAGATATGGCTAAGGTTTTGCAAAAAAAAAGTATTGGCTACAAAAGATGAATTTTTCCACCTAAGTCTTAAAATCTAGTATATTACTTTTCATGATCTTGGACTGTTTTGGCACATGGGATAAAATGAGGAAAACAGTAATAACAAATTATAAGAACTGAAATGAAATGTGCTTAGTCTTCAGAGAATGTCAGATAAGGCAGAAATGTGGCCAGCAATAGATTGTAAAAAGATGACTACTATTAATTAGACAGGCAGAGTAACAGAGAAACAGAAAATAATAATTCTGATGGCACCCTGATGATAGGAAATGACGGGCTACAGAGCTGCCTCAAACAGAGTGTCAAACTGCATCGGGAAGGCCGGGGAGGGTTCGGGGGCGGGAGGTAGGGGGGTAAGAGATCAACCAAAGGACTTGTATGTATGCATATAAGCCTAACCAATGGACATAAGACACTGGGGAATAGGGGAGGCTAGGGGACTGTCTAGGGCGGGGAAAAAAATGGACACATATGTAATACCCTTTGTAATAAAAAATAAAATTTGAAAAAAAAAAAAAGAAAAATTATTCAGCAAGTACAGTAATTATCATATTGCCTATTATTTTATGAAATATATAGCCAGCTGGAAACTCAATTGGCAAACAGAGAAAAAATAAATACAGGATTTTTTGTTCAACCTGTATGGTCAAATATTTACAGTGCTCTGTTATGACTGTTCCTTATAGACTATGGCCCTTGTATTAAATTTAGCCTGTTTTAGGCAAGACAAGTGAAACCCTCTCAGAGTTTACGTGTTAGGAGAGCATCAGAGCAGGGACTGGAAAGGAAAGGCTGTCAGCAGCTGTTGCTTTGCTTTTGTATTACTTGTTCAACATCAGGAACCCTGGTTTCAAGTCATCTTGTTCTCTTGTCATCTCTCTGCATCCATTGCTCCGATGGGCTGCGCCAAATGTTCAGATTGTTTTGTGTTGGGCATCCTGGCAAGTAACTAGGAACACATAGGTCAGAACCTGTGTGAGGGTCAACTTCCTCACAATACAAAACCCAGATCCACTTCAGCTGGTGCAATGTAAAAGAATTATATTTAATAACATTAATCTTAATGTGCTTATTGAAAAACATAGTTTTGCTCCCTTTGTGCTTGCAATATATGGGGCTCCGTGACAGCTGAGGTGAAATGGTTAGTTAACAAAGGCATAGGGAATGTAAATGGGCCTCACTGATGTTCTATGGCTATGAGATAGCTCTATTTTGTTATAGTCCAAACCACATGGGTTTTTCAATGTAATAAACACATTTATGGAGTGCCGTTATGTGTTTACTGCTTTGAGTAATGAATCCACGTGGATTCCAAAATGGCATTTTTTAGCCTCCAGGAGCTTTTGATCAAATTATGGAGAAAGGCAGCCATAAAAATGGCAATGACCTTGACAATAAATGTTTTTTTGCATGTTAGATGCACTGTATATGTTTCTAACCATTATACAAAAATATTAGAAATTATTTTTTTCTTTTTCACAAAGAAGAAATTAAAAGTCAGGAGGGTTATGTGACAAATTAAGTAACCAGATATAGGGTTCAAATTCAGATTATGGCTTTAAACCCACATTATTCTACTATATTAGGTTAAATAATAAAATGGTAAAGTAATAAATAAGAGTTATATGGATAATCACTCGAGAAATTCATAGATCAACATAAGAGGTCAATTAGTCCTGTATTTGCTTGATAGCATTTTTAGGAGACAATGCTAAAATGGATATACACACATGATATATACCAGTACACATGCATACACATACATATAAGTGATAATATGCATCTGTACACAGACACACACACATATATTAGAGAGAAAAAGAAAAATTAAAATCCCCTTAGAATTTTATAGTCTAAGAAGAAATATAGGCCATGCCATGAAAAAGATGCACTTATTAGAGCTGACACGTAGACAAGCGCTGAACCTCACCATCTGTAATTACATGTATTTCCATCTGATAGAAGAGGCTAGGCTATCTACCCGGCCTTTGTCTCCATTGCTATCCACAGCAGAACCATTACATAGGGTAATAAATGTAAGTGTATGTGTGAGGTTGACATATAAAGGCAGACAGTGTGTTTTCTGGTTTTGCTCAGGAATGAATCCTCAAACTGCAGTTGCATCTTGTGTCTGGCCATCTCAAAGCAAAGCACAAGAGTAGTACAGGGGTTGACTAATCACTGCAGACTGCCAGGTTTGTTGCCAAAAGCAGCAGAAAAACAGAAGGAGGATTCCAGTTTCTCTCTTGTGTTGAAGCAACAGTATTTTTTGCATTGCACTGAATCAAGACTCTACATACTCTGTTTAGAATACACTGGTTTTATCCATTTATTTATGTTATTAGAGGCCCACATGAAATTTGTGCACTCAGGGGCGGGGGTCCCTCAGCCTGACTTGAGAGAGGGAGCAGGCCAGGCCAAGGGACCACACCGGTGCACGATTTGGGCCAGGGAGGGAGGCGGGAGCTTGGCCAGCCGGGGAGGGACCGCAGAAGGGCTCCAGGGCATGTCCAGCCCATATCACTCAGTTCCAATTGGCCAGGCCCCACAGCAAGCTAACCTACAGGTTGGAGCATCTGCCCCCTGGTGGTCAGTGCACGCCATAGCAAAAGGTTGAGTGGACTTAGCATATCATTAGCATATTACACTTTGATTGGTTGAACAGCCAACAGGACGACCAGACATTTAGCATATTAGGCTTTTATTATATAGGATTTTATATATTACCTATATTATAATCATTTATATTATTCATTACCATTCACCATGACTTCTTTTATGTATTCATTCATTTAACAAATATTGAGTGTCCACCTTTACATCAAGGTCATGGTGTACACTTCACTGATCAGACTCACCCTATTGCAAATGTTTATTTGACATTCCTGAAAGAAATGTTTTTCTTAACAAGAACCCATCACAGGTCAAGGGTTGTACCGTACTGATAGTTGAGATTTTAAAACCAAAAAAGAAAATTTTTTTTTCTTTTTTTAAATTTTATTTTATTGTTTAAAGTATTACAGATAGTAGCACATATGTCTCCTCCCGTCCCCCATTGACCCTGGCCCCCGTCTCCTGGCCTCCACTACCCCCTGGCACATGCCCTCATCTTCCCCTCACCCCACCAGTGTCTGTGTCCATTGGTTATGCTTATATGCATGCATACAATTCCTGTGGATGATCTCTTACCTTCCCGCCCCCATCTCCAAATTTAAAAATTTTTCTTCTTAAAATAATTTTTCATTCTGCCTTTGGGTACTTGAAAATATCAACATGGTAATAAGAAAGACCATATTTTCAAGTAAATGAAACGTTATTATAATAGTTTGGCTACATAGCCTTTCATGTCTTTACTATAGCACAACGTTCAATTGTGAAGGAATGTGTCTGGTTTTCTTATGCTATTCATAAACTGATAGTGATCCAAAGCTAGCAGCTTTTAATTGTTTCTTTGGGGTGTGTGTGTGTGTGTGTGTGTGTGTGTGTTTACCTTCCTATGAGGTGACACTTTTGAACAGAAAAAATAATATTTAGTACAAATATGATATTTTGTTAACAACCAATTTAAAGCATCCATATAGGGATTGTTAAGTCCAGAGTGTGATGTTTGCTATACTATTGGGCCTAAGGTTCAGAAATCAGTATTCAATAAGAGAGAAAGAAGGGGGGGATTGAACACATTGTTCTGGAGACTGTCAGTTTTTATTAGTCATACCTATTTGGAATATTTAAGTGTCAAGGAAACTAAAGATCTGGAAATTGATGTCCTGAAGTCAAGTTAAAATGACAGCACTTAGCCATGCCCCAGTGACATAAAAAGGCATACTTGAAATTCTGGCCATGTATAAAATATCCCGTTTATAAAACTGCATGTTTTATAACTCCAAAGTTAAGGTGTGACTTTTGGGAAACAAAGTGGATCAGATATCATGCCCTAACTTTAACAACTGAAGGAAAGTTATGTTTTATATAAATTCAGAGAGGTTAGGAAATAAGGTGTTAGGACATGAGTGAAGTACTGCCAAGGAAAATATTTCAATGGGTGAGCAATTGAAAGTCAATTTCCAATTGACTGAAAAAGAGATGATTTAAGTGGACAGTTCTTGTAGAAGAAGCTTAGAGATCACCCTCTCAGTCAACCAATCAAAGTGTAATATGTGGAGGAAACTGTGACAGGAGAAAGCATGAGACTAAATCAAATGTTGATGGTCACCCTTGATGCAAGGCCGGAACAGTGTGTCAGTTTCTTTCACTAATAATGTTGTCTTTTTAAGTTAGAATTTAATGCTATTATTATAGGTTAGAACTCAGTAACTATGAGGTTAAAAGTGGGTGCAAAGCATGAGAATTTTGAATTTTGACCTAAACTCTATGCAGTTAAACTTTGTCTATAGAAAAAAACACTTCCTTTAAAAACAAATAAACAAAAAGAAAAAACCCACCAATATTCTCCCATGATTGGAATTGGAAAGACAGAAGGGTTTTTTGTGGGGTAAATCTTATGTATTCAAGGCCAAGAATGGAAAAGTTCTGATATATCCTGAGCAAATGGTTTCCAGAGTACTGATAAAAAGAACAAAGATATATTTGGGAGTTTAATCCAACTTGCCTTTGCACAAAGGTTATGAAGGCTGTGAGAAAAAGCTCAGTTTGGTCTTAATTCATAGTCATCCAGTATAGGGATTGATAAGTCCAGAGTGTGATGTTTGCTATAGTCAGGCTCCTCCAACAGGCTGGCAGACACTGCTCAGAATTAATCACATGTCAGGCTATGGTTAAATGCTGAATCACAGCACTCTCCTTGAAGGATTCTGGCGAGAATCAGGCTGGCGTGTTGACCTGTGGGGTCCCAGGGCCTTTATCAATTGCACTGCTCTACCCAGAGTGACCTTCCCTGACTGGAATCAGCATCTCAGGATGAATAAGGGAATGAACTGTGGAGATTACAGTTGCCACCTCTGCCCTGGCCTAAGCCTGGGATTCAACAGGGCTTTGGGGTTTATTAACAGCAAACTCAGGCTAATTAAGTTAGGGAAACAATGCTACTGGAGACACAGCTTTCCTCCCCAAGTTCTCTACATCAGCTGGGTTAACTGGTTTTATTTTCAATTTGCAAGATGTGGGCTTTGCAGAAGTGAAACCCTTTCTCTTGTTCGCAGAAACAAAAATTTAGAGACTACAGGCAAGAGAGAAATATTGTCTTGTCAGAGTTATGTTTAGGAATTTTTAACAAACTGGCAACAGTATGCAAAATCATATATTATTAATGTGGAGCCTGTGGGGTGATGGAGAGGAAGGAAATCATTTCATCAGGACACAGGCTATGTTGGGCTCTAATTTTCTATGAAATATTATTTCATGTTGATACATTGTCCTGATTTTTAAATGGAATAGATACCAATATTAATTTCATATTTTGTTGTTTGTTTTAAATATATTTTTATTGATTTCAGAGAGGAAAGGAGAGGGCAAGAGAGATAAAACATCAGTGATGAGACAGAGTCATCGATTGGCTGCCTCTTGCATGCCCCCTACTGGGGATCAAGCCAGCAACCCGGGCATGTGCCCTGACCAGGAATCAAACCTTGATCTCCTGGTACATAGGTCAATGCTACTAAGCCATACCAGCCACGCCATATTTCTTGTTTTTATTCTTACCTATTGAAGTGTTAATAAAGTGAGGATTAGTTAACATACCTTGGAATATAAATTAATCTAACAAAGGACAGTGGCCAAGGCCTTATTGGATGCCCATTGTGTTTATAATATTCTAGTACTCATTTATAAGAATCAAAACAATCTAAAACACCTTCTCTGCCTTTAAGAGCTAATAATTTTTGGTAAAGGGCATATAGAGATAGAACAGAAGAGTAAGAGTTAGAGGCAAAATTTGATTGAATGCTGAATGAGAGCATAGGAAATAAATGCTAAAGCCCACCTTCAGGGACAAGAGGGATAACAAGAGTTGGATTTTGAAAGGAGAATGGGAACTAGAGAAGTAAGAGCATTTGGAGAAAAAAGGAAGAAGTCATTAAAGAACTGAATAGCACCCTAGCTGGTTTTCCCAATGTTTGGAGCTTAAGCCCATGGACTGAATGGTTTTGGGTTCAATTCTGGTCAAGGGCACATACCTAAGTTGCAGGTTAAATCCCCAGCCCAGTCAGAGTGCATGAGGAGGCAACCAACTAATGTGTCTCTCTCATCATGTTTCTCTCTCTGACTTTCCCCCTCCCTCCCACTCCCTCTAAAAATCAATGGAGGAATATCCTCAAGTGAGGATTAACAACAACAACAACAACAAAAGAACTGAATAGCTATATTTCTTGTCTATCTGTTGAGGTTCTTTGGAAGATATAAGCCATCATTTCTTTATTCTTCTTTGTTCATATTCACTATCCCCAAGTCATCTCTTCTCATTTCCTCTTAAATTACTTGGGTTTACATTTTTTTCTTCACACTTCACTGATAGTGCTTTTTCTGAGACCACTAACACCTTCCTTCCTATCCTATATAATAAAAGCCTAATATGCTAAGTGTCTGGTCGTCCAGTTGTCCATTCAACCAATCAAAGCGTAATATGCTAATGATATTCGAAGGCCGCTCAACTGCTCGCTATGATGTGCACTGACCACCAGGGGGCAGACACTCTGAACAGCAGGTTAGGTTGCTGCTGGGGTCAGGCTGATCAGGACTGAGCAAGACAGGCTGAAGTGCCCTGGAGCCCTCCCACGGTCCCTCCCCAGCTGGCATCCTCCCGCATCCTTCCCTGCCCTGATCATGCACCAGTTAGGTTCCTTGGCTTGGCCTGTGCCCTCTTACAATCTGAGACCCCTGACTGGATGTTGGAGAACCAGTTTCAACTTGATTTCTCAGGCAAGGCCCAGGGACCCCACTGGTGCACAAATTCGTGTACCAGGCCTCTAGTTAAATACAAAGGTTAATTCTGACATCTTATCTTTCTAGACCTGTCCCCATAAGACCAGACCCCAGCCCCCATTTCCCATTGGCAAACTTACCTCAAGTGCCTGGCTTCCAGGGCAGCCCCTTCCCTGGTTTGCCTGGAAGTCACAGAGGATTTACTACCAATCTCCTTTCACAGCCTATTCTGTTCCTGATCTGTTAATATTGGACTGTCTTTTGTCCTCTCTTCCAAATCTGTACCAACTCCCTTTGTGATCTTATCTGATATAATGTTAAATACCATATATGCAGATAAACTTCTAAATTTATTTTTTAAGTCCAGACCACTCTCCCAAACTGTGTGCTGCCTTTTGACATTTCTACCTAAATACACCACACATGTCCGGAAAATGAGCTCCTCATTTCTTCCCATTAAAACTTGCTCTACCCTTAGATTTTCTATCCCAGTTAATAGATACTCCATCTTTGCAATTTTAGCCTTAAAAGTCCAGGAATCATTCTTGACTCTTTCCTTCTCTCATTACCTACATCTGTAAATCCTGTTGGCTCTTTCATGTCTAGTGTCTGACTAGATCTTGCCACTTCCACTGCTACTACCTCGGCTCATGGCTCCCTCATATCTCTTCTGGTTTATTCCAATAGCCTCCAAAATAAGTCCCTGTTTCTACTTTTTTTCCACTAAAAATCTATTCTCAAAAGAGAAGCCAGAGTGCTCTTTTAAAATAAAAGGTCATGTGTTCTCACTGATGTGGCTCAGTTGGTTGGACATCTTCCTGTGCACCAAAAGGTTGATGGCTCAATTCCTAGTCAGGGCACATGACTGGGTTTAGGGCTCTATCCCTAGTAGGAGCTGTGCAGGAGGCAGCCAATGGATGTTACCCTCTCACATTGATGTTTCTCACTCTCCCTTCCTCTCTGTAAAATATCAATAAACTATTAAAAAGAATAATATTTTAAACATAATAATTCTAATATATATATATTAACCCAGTGTCTGTAACCACTGACTGAAAGCTTGATCAAACATCGGAATTCTGTCCTGCAGTCAGTGCTGGGTTTCTGTGGCGACCCAGCACTGACTGCCAAGGGGGCTGCGGATCAGGCCTGGAGAGAGGCCAGAAGAGAGAGGTAGGGTCTGATCTGCAGCTTCTGTGGCAGCCGTTGCCTCTCTTTCTTTCTGGGCTTAGCCAGCAGCTGTGCCTCTCTTTCTCTTTCTCTCCTGGCCTCTGGGGGCTGCTGATCAGCCCCGCCTCTCTGATCAGGCCTGGAGATAGGCCCAGAGACATTGACTGGCACAGAAACCAACCAATCAGAACCAAATCTGGGTGAACTGTGAGGAGCCAATGGCTGCCTAGGAGGTGGAGGCTTTGACCCTGACTGGCATAGAAACCGACCAATCAGAACCAAGTTGGCTGGCACAGGAGGGCAGTTGAGGGCAAAGTCAGGCCAGCAGGGGAGGGCTGTTGGTGGTGAGATCAGGCTGCAGGGGAGGGCAGTTGGGAGCAAGATCAAGCCAGCAGGAGACAGCAGTTGGGGGCGAGATCAGGCAGGCAGAGGAGGGCAGTTAAGGACGAGATCAGGCAGAGGCAGTTAGGGGCAACCAGGCAGGCAGGCAGGTGAGTGGTTAGGAGCCAGTGGTCCCAGATTGTGAGAGGGGTGTCCAGCAGTCGCACATCACCCAAGGGGTCCCTAGTTGGAGTGGGTGC
Source organism: Myotis davidii (assembly GCF_000327345.1). NCBI lineage: Eukaryota > Metazoa > Chordata > Mammalia > Chiroptera > Vespertilionidae > Myotis > Myotis davidii. Next base: position 3,163,205 of record NW_006295180.1, on the reverse strand, counting down.
AGGCTGGGCTGAGGGAACCCCCCTTTCCATGCACAAATTTTTTGTACCAGGCCACTAGTAATAAATAAAATAAGATGGAAGGCCATGTCACTCCTCTGCTCTTCCAGTTCTCACTTTCTGTTAGAGTAAAAGCTAAAATCCCTATGATGACCTTCAAGGCTTTTCATGATCTAGGATCTTATTACCTCTGCAATTTTCTAGAATTGTCCTGCTTTCTAACTCTAATACAGCCACAATGGCCTCCCTTCTTTTTAAAAAAACACTGGTGAGCTCCTGCCTCACAGCTTTCTTGCTGTCTGTTCCTTGTGCCTGCAGTACTCTCCCCATGTATCACATGGCTCTCTCCTTCATTTCCTTTAAGTTCTTGCTCAGGTGTCATTCATCTCAGTGAGGCCTCCTCTAACTACTCTATTTTAAATTGCAAACTACTTTCCCACTCCTATCATTCTTCCTTTGTAATTGTTCATTGTCTCTCTCCCTGATAAAATGCAAGTTCCAGAAGACCAGTGATTCCTGTCTGTTTTGTTCAATGGTAAAGCCTACATAGTATGTGCTCAGTGAATATTTGCTGAATGAACAGAGACTGGCCATGGTTAGCATATGGAAAAGAGAATATTATTGGAAGTACCTGGCATGGGTCAAAGAATCTAAGGGAAAGTGATGAACTAAGCTTTGAGATTGAATCCCATCTCCTCAGGTTTTCACCATCAGGCTAAATCATGGGCTCTATTTGGATCTAGGTTGACATTCCAGAGGGGGAAAAAAAAAAGCTTCTGCTTGGCCTCGATTGGTCACATGCCTGATCCTTGGCCAGGGGAGGGTGGGGCAACTTGATGAACATTTCTATCAAAACTGGATACAATGGAGAAAGACCATTTCCTCCCTTTAAAATTAATGTGCTGTTGGTTTTTAAAAGTAGATGAATAATGAGCAAGCAAACACAATTGATGGCCTATTCAGTAGTCATTCAACCAACATTAAGCACAAACTATATGTCACACATTGGATTGCACAGATCAGAGAGTGTGAGAGGTATAAACAGTCTCATAAGAATTATGTGTAATACAGTAGTCCATAGGGGGAACTAGAAAAGCCAGTGACCGCTTCTGTCTGCAGAGAGGGAGAAGTAGGTGAAAGTTTTAAAGGACATGGAGATGTTTTATTAGAGAGGATCTGGGCAGTCTCATCCTTCAGCTCTTTTATCTCCAGTTGCTAAAGTGATGCTTAATTAGAGCCCCTCTCATAGCAGTTTGATGTATTTGCTCTGGTTCTCTCCCTGGAATGGAGGGATATATTTAAGGAATTAGATTGGTTCAAATATTCAGAGACCTCAGAACTTGTTGCTGATCTCGCTTTCTCCACAAATGAAGTTACCTTATTGAAAGCTTTACAATGATATATGCATATAGCGTCCTCAGGGAGAAGTCAAGCAACCAAACATTTGGCAAAAGAAGGTGCATGGCCAGTACCCTTATAAAAGAGAAAGAAGGGCAGCAGAGCTGAGTGGTTGAATGCACTGACAGGCAGGGTGTGAAGCTGGCAGCTTGATAGAATTCTTCACCTCTCTAAGGCTAATTCACCTAAGTCATAATCTTTATTTAGAAAACTGAATGAGAACATGAGTTGCTGTGCATAGAACAACTAGCACAGTGCCCCACACAAAATAATCAATGGCTAAATGTCATTTTTTTAAAAAATTGATTTTGAGAGAGAGAGGCAAGGAGAGGGAGAGACAAAGAGAAACATCAACATGAGAACGAAACATTGATTGGCTGCCTCCGGCACTCGCTCTACCAGGTATCAAGCCTGCAACCCAGGCATGTGCACTGACCAGGAATCAAACTGCCAACCTTTTGATGCATGGGATGACACCCAGCCAACTGAACCATACCTCCCAGGGCAAATGTTCATAATTTCAATGCATGATTGTTGAAAATATGTCAAACTCTATGCCCAGATAGTGTTCTACGTATAGCAATGACTAACACAGAAAAAAACTTGCACTTCTCTGGGAGTTACACCTTAATAGGAAATGCAGACAGTAAATACATAATCTTTCATAATATGCAGATGGTGATAAGTGTTGTGAAGAAAAATAAAGCAAGGGAAGAGGATCAAAAATAAAGAAGTAGAGATGGATAATAGTTAATAAAGGGTGGTCAAGGGAGATCTCTCTGATAATGTGACATTTGAACAGAGACCCAAAGGTATATGTATGAATGTATATGAAAGTAGTCATAGGCATATGTATAAATGTGTATTTTTACATGTATACATACTTCTTATTCACATATTTGTAACATAGGCTATGGTTGGAAATAAGAGAATGAAGAATTCTGACATCACGCTGACAAAATTTAAATCTACAGAATAATTTTTATTACTGAGAAAACTCAAATACAAAATCAAATACTTAAAAACTCAAAAAGTGCAAACATCACATTCATGCACATACATTTCTAAGCCTTCTATGGCTATGAAAATGTCAATGTTTTGTGTTTTAAAAATTAGTCTGTTATGATCATACTAGAAGCCTGATGCACGAAATTCGTGCAAGGGGATTGGCCCTCACAGCCCCGGCTTTGTCCGGAAGGTCATCCAGAAGGACGTCCAGAAGGTTGTTTGGCGTTCCAGCCTAATTAGCATATTATAATTTTATTATTATAGACTAGAGGCCCAGTGCACAAAAATTTGTGCACTCAGTGGACAGGGGGGTCCCTCAGCCCGGCCTGTGCCCTCTTGCAGTCTGGGACCCATCGGGGGATGACCACCTGCTGGCGTAGGCCTGCTGCCTGGGGCATTGGGCCTAAGATGGCCATCAGACATCCCTCTGGCAGCCCGGTAGCCCTTGGGGGATGTCCACTTGCTAGTGGGGAGCAGACCTAAGCTGCAGTCAGACATTCTTAGCGCTGCTGAGGAGGCAGGAGAGGCTCCCACCACCACTGCTATACTGGCAGCCATCAGCCTGGCTTGTGGCTGAATAGAGATCCCCCTGTGGGAGTGCACTGACCACCAGAGGGCAGCTCCTTCATTGAGAGTCTGCCCCCTGATGGTCAGTGTGTGTCATAGTGACCAGTCATTCCCAGTCTTTCTGCTGTTAGGGTCAGTTTGCATATTACCCTTTTACTATATAGGATAGAGGCCTGGTGCACAGGTGGGGGCCGGGATGTCAGGAATGGCTGGCTGAAAGCAGGTGTCTGGGGATTGTTTAGCTTCTATAATTGCAACATTGTTGCTTAGAGTGCAGCTCAGAGCCGGGCTGCGGCAGGTGGGGAACCTTGGCTCCCTTCATCACTAGAGCAAGCAAGCCTCCTGCTCGCTTCAGCTGCGTGGCTGCTGGCAGCCATCTTGGTTGGGTTAATTTCCATATCTCACTGATGAGCTTATGGGAGGCATAGCAAAGGTACGGTCAATTACCATGTTTGTCTATTATTAGATAGGATTCTTCCAATTTTTTTTCAGATCCTGAAAGTTTTACTTGAGCTAGGATATTTTGGACACTGAGGCTTTTTAGACTCTATTAAAATAGAATTTGAGATTTAGGGATATTAAATAGAGTCATACATTTTTGAGCTTGATATTCCCAGTGTATTTGTATCTTAAATATAAGCTTTTTCCAAGGAGCAATCAAAGGAATTTTGAAGCTTTAAATTGGCTACACCTACATGTTTGCTATTTTCAGCAAGTTCCCTTTTAGTCAAAAACATTACTTAGATTTTAGATTTTTCTTGCCTCCAGTCAAGTTTGTGAGATTTGTCATTTTAATTTTACCTTCAAAGTTGTATATCCTTCCCCAAGGTCATTATCCACTTTCCCCCATGTTAAAAAGAAAAGTGCAATTATTAGGCATCATTCACCTTAGAGGTTTCATTCTCGAGTGCTCTAACATGAGATTATTAAGTCAGTATTTCATGAGTGTTTTAGAATCAGGGTTGAACATATGTCAAGTGTTTCCTTATTTGAAAGTTGGCAACCATTCCCAACAGCACTGATTCTCATTTTATTCACTCATAAAATCTTATAACTGCAAAGCTTTGTATATAATTTTTCCTTTATTCATATTTGCTGTTTGGCATTTATGATTGGCATTTTTTAAAGAAAGATATTCGGCAAGGGACAAGGCTAACTGAATGGGATATTGCAGAATTTGGTTCTTTTTTCTTTTCTTCATTTTCTCTGTATATCAAGTGAACAAAAAGAGAATTTTTATATAATGTCTTTCTTTATGCTTCAAGATTTAAAAGAATATGTAACGTTACAGAAAAAATAACATTTTTATGAAAAATTGGAAGGAAGGCACCTAGTGCCCAAATTCTAATTGTGTTAAGAAACCAAACCCAGAAAAATGGAGTGCTTTTGTAGGTAAATATAGTGACAGAAGCCACATGAGAATCTGGGGTTTGTGATTCCCTACCTAGTGGCATTTCAACCATAACATTCTATTTTCCAAAGGCAAGGGGAAAACGTTATCATGTAAGTTACCTTTTCTGAGGTATATTCATATTTTTGTTTTCTTATGTAAGAAGCCATCAATATGTTCATTTAATCTATATCACTCTCCCAAAGCTTCCTCCAAAACTACCCTATGTAAGTTAGTAATTTGAGTGAGAGTACTCTGTGTGAATTCATATGAACCAA
>NW_006295180.1:3112663-3158526 GCF_000327345.1 Myotis davidii | reverse complement strand
TGCCGAGCAACATGCTAAGTCCTGGAGATAAAAAGACAAATAAGATGGGAAGGGCAGAGTTTGTAGTCAGAGAGCCTTGGGTTGGAATCTACCTCAGTCGGTTAGCAGCTGTGTAGCCTTAGAATAATAAGTTAACCTTTGAGCCTCACCCCACTTGGCCTACTTGTAAGGACAAATAGAACATGACCCTTTGCAGAAGGCTTAATCCATTTCACACATAGTAAACTCTAAATTCGAGACCCCTCCATTTAATTAATGCACAGATTAATCAATCTAGTAAGAGACCAAACTAAACAGATGACAATTATACAATTTGATAAAAGTGAGTTACTTTTGAAGTGCTGAGGGCATCCTTGCTTTATCCTGGGAGGAAGTGTGAGGGAAAACAGAGGAGGTATTTGAATGGAAAATGCCATTTGCCAAGCAGACGAGGTAAGGAGAAAAACTTTAAACCAAGAGAACTGGCCAAGCAGATCACAAGCCTGGATGTGTTGGATGTAGAGTAGCACCAATTCCACAGAAATAGATCAAACTAATTTTTCTAGTAGCCACATTTTTACAAAGGAACCATGAAAATTAATTTTGATCCTGACACTATTTTAGATAAAATAGTACCATGTCAACATATCAGTATAAAAAATTAGTGAGATATTTTATGTTCTTTTCCTGGTTCTAAGCTAGGAGACATATGTAATACTCTTTGTAATACTTTAAACAATTAAAAAAAAAGTAGTTTACTGCTGAGATTCTCACCTTTTCCTGATATTAAAGGAACTGCATGTAAAGTTTTTCTATTAAAAACAGCTTTTGAAAGAAAGTATTGGTCAAATTGAGGAAAGTTTTAAGGAGTTTTTCAATTAAAAATGGATATTAAATTTTAAATTAAAACTTTTGTTAGTATCTAAAAAAAAATTTCTTTTCCTTTTATTGGAGTGACACCGGTTAACAAAATTATACAGGTTTGAGGTGCACACTTCTACAACCCATCATCTGTACATTGTATTTTTTGTTCACCACCCCAAGCCAATCTCCGTCCATCACTATTTATCCCCCTCTATAATCTCCTCCTACCCCACTTCCCCCCAGTAATCACCACACTGTTGTTCCTGTCCACGAGTTCCTCTTTTTTTTCTTTTTTACTCAATCCCTCCACCCAGTCCCCTCTCCCCCAACAGCTGTCAGTCTGCCCTCTATCTATGAATCTGTCTCTATTTTGTTTATTAGTTTATTTTGTTCATTCCACATATAAGTGAAATCATGTACTTCAGTAACAGTTTACATTCAATATTATTGTGTATTAGTTTCAGGTGTACAGGATTGTAGTTGGATAACCATATACTTTAAAGTGCCCCCCCCCCTATATTTCTAGTATCCAACTGGCACCACACATAGCTTTTGAAATCTGGTGTGGATTTTACACAGCACATTTCAATTCACATGAGCAACATTTAAAATCCTCAATAGTCAGATGTGGCTGATGGCTACTGTAGTGGACAGCAGATATAGACTAGTGGGTGTGGGTGTGAGACACTTGGAGATTAGAGAAAGAGGAGACGAGAGAGGAAGGCAGGGACCAATGATGGAGGGTCTTGTAGGCTGAGTTATGAGAATAGAATTGACAATTTTAAGTAGGAGAATTATATAACCAGATCTGTAATTTATATACCTCTGTAGGGCAGGGGTGAAAGAAGGCCCCTCACCCAGAAGGCTGTCACAAGTTATGTAGATACACTACTGCTTCTCCAACTTCAGTGTGTGCACATATAGTCTGAGGATCTTGCTAAAAATGCAAATTCTGATTTTCTATGTCTGGGTGAAGCCTAAGGTTCTGCATCTCCAACAAGCTCTTGGGTGTTGCTGATACCACTGGTCCAGGGACCGTAGTTTGAGAACCAAGGATAAAAAACTAAAAAGTAATGTAAGGGATTATTTTACCTAAAGAGAAGATAGCAACCTTAGTTGAATAATCAAAATATAAAAAAATGACACATGTACTTTATTGTCCAGAATTAACTATTTACCACTTCGAAGTCACCTTTCTCTGATAACTAGTTGTGTCGATTAAGAATGGGCACGATCCATGGACAGAGACAGCAGGGGGATGAGGGCATATACGGGAGTGGGGTGGGGGGCAATGAGGGGATATGGACACATGTAATACCTTAATCAATTAAAAAAACAAATAAATATTTTTAAAATATATTTTATGCCAGGACCATTTAAGATCTTGTTCTCCAGCATGTGTCATCAGTTGGGCTTAAATAAAGTCTTATACAAATTCAAAAAAAGAAAGAAAGAAAAAGAATGGGCATGACACCCTGCCCAGTATGGCTCAGTTAGTTGGAGCCTTGCCCCATATATCCAAAGGCCTCAGGTTCAGTTCCCAGTAGGCCGCATACCCAAGTTTTTGGTTTGATCCCCCAGTCTGAGTGCATGTGGGAGGCAGCTGATCTATGTTCCTCTATCACAACGATGTCTCTCTCTCTCCCCCATCCCCTTCTTCTCTCTCTCTCTCTCTCTCTCTCTCTCTCTTTCTTTCTCTCTCTCTCTCTCTCAAATCATTAAAAGTATGTACTCAGGTGAGAATTAAAAAAATATCTTTAAAAAAGAAAAAAAGTTTGAGCCCGGACAGTGTGGTTCAGGTTTGAGAGTCGTGGTTCAATTCCTAGTCAGGGATCATGCTCAGGTTTTGGGCTTGATCCCTAGTAAGGGTGGCGCAGGAGGCAGCAGATCAATTATTCTCTCTTATTGTTGATGTTTCTATCTCTGTCTCCCTCTCCCTTTCTGACATCAGTGAAAAAATATATTTTAAAAAAGAGTGGGCATGACATCGTTTTCCTGCATTTCATTTTTTTTAACCTTTTCAGAAAATTCATTTATTCATGTTAAAAGGATAAAGACATTTTGAGCACAAACTGCTTCTTATTTAATGCTCTTGGGAAGAGCATATTGATTCACAAATAATTTGGAAACCGCAAGACTGTAACAAAATTGCCCACACAAAGGTTGGATGCATGATTAATTGATCTTAGTATTTGACATAGGTAACATGCAGCTAAGTGTTAGGGGACGGGGGGTGGAGAGATGGGGGGAGGAGGATGGGAATAGAATGGGAGCATATTTTCAGTAAACAATTTGGGAGAGGTCAGTGGACCTATATGGAAGAGTAACATTATGGTTTTTGAACTTCATTTTATTCCACATACTTTTTTATTTTTCTACTTTTTGAAGGCCAATGTAACTTAGCCCATTCTGTTGACTTACTTTACATCTTTCTCTTTTTCTTTCTTTTAGTAAAAGAGTGTGATTTTTTTTTTCCAGGGAAAATTCTTGATGGAAAACTTGTCTTCCCTTAACCAGAATTTATATTTTAGGAATAATCAATTTTCAAGTTCATTTATGAAGAAATATAAATTATTGTTCTCAAAATTCATAAAGATTCCCCAATAAATTTGGCCATTCAGTGAATTTAAGTAAATAAAAATCAATATTTTAAATTAGTAGAATTTCAACATACAGTGGGGCCTTGACTTACGAGTTTAATTCGTTCCATGACAGAGCTCGTAACTCAAGTTACTCGTATGTCAAATCTTAAAGTGAACAAGTGAGACACGTGATGCTGGGCTGATGTTGTGGCGTTCACTGTGACGTTTGCTGCGCCAACTAGCGGTGGGGTATCTGAAGCTGGCTCGTAACCCGAACTTTAACTCACAACTCAAAGCAAAAAATTGGCCGAGAGACAACTTGTATCTCGAAAAACTCGATAGTCGGGACACTCGTAAGTCAAGGCCCCACTGTATATCTGTGTTCCTTAGAAATCCAAAGATTTAAACTGTATAGCTTACTTAAACTTTGCCAAGGTCAACAAAGTTGATTTTTTTTCTCAATTAAGTTGAAAGAACTTGGGGGGAAAGGGAAAAAGAATAGCATTGGGGAGATTAATTGAATGTGGACATTTAATTGTCTCATTTCTAAAGATATGCATTTTCTCTCATAATATTTTGAGTATTCTCTGACTTAAGTTGGCATTCATATGCTTTTGGATTTATAGAAATTCTGTATAAAATCCAATTTAGATCAAAACAATTTGTCCAAGAAAATATTTTATTTTCCCAGGGCATGCTACATGGAAGATTGCTTACTGTCATGAAGCCTAGTGCCCAACACAGACTTTGACCTGATAGCAGTATCAGCCTGTTGACTGAGTAACAGAACACTTTTTTAATAGTTATGCTATATAGAGCAAGAAAAATCTTTATGATGTCCCTGCAGAATAAACCATAGAGTTTGGAAACACTGATTTTCAGACACATGGTACAGTATTCAATTTTCTTCCCATCTTTGATTTCTAGGTCAGATTCCCAACATACCTTCTAGGCACTGGTGCCCAGAGTTTCCACAAACACCTAAGGAGAGAAGTGAGGTGGGAGGAATAGTTTAGGGTAAATGAAGGTAGCAACATGGAAAAGAACTCTCACTGGGCATCATGGCAAGTGAACAATGGGGATGCTTCAAGGCTAGAGTCCAGGGCAAGGTTTAAGCAGGAGCATAAAAGGCAGCTATCTTCTGTCTTTGCCCATTGTGTTTCAGATGCTGAGCTAGACGCTCCTGAAAAAATTCTTATGTACTCTGCATACCAACATCGAGGAGCAGTTTTTGACACTGCCATTTACAGAACAGAAAATTGAGATAGAAATATTAACTCACTCATGAGCACAAAGTAATTCAGTGGAAGAGCCAAACCTTAGGCCTGATATGCCAAACTCAGGAAAGTCTATAAAAAACCTAGCAGTGTATGGGGATGTGACTGGGTGCGTGGGGGGTTGAGAGAGAGACTGGGAGAGAGAGAGAAAGAGAGAGAGAGAGAGAGAGAGAGAGAGAGAAATAATGACTGCAGAATTCCAAATGGAGAGAAAAGAAATGATACTGGAACACCTAAGACCCTCTGGGAGTAATGGAGATGACTAGTTGGGGCTTGCACAATAGATGCAGTAAGACAGATTGGTGGAATGAAAACCCAGTGAAAATTCTATAGCAAACAGCTAAGGGGCAAGCAGGCACTTCCAGTAGCCCCTGGGCCAAAGGTCTATAACAGAGATCAAAAATCATATATTCATGGACTCCTATTATGTAGTGACTCAAGGACATTAAATTTTCACTCTGATAATCGGTAAATTTGTTATCCACTGGCCCTTCACAGGCAGATCACTACAGCAGCTCTAAGCATGGAACATGCAAGCCAAAGGTAACTCACTCATAACTTCTTTTAAGAAATTCTTTGAGTACCTGCTGCATAATATTTTGAAGCTTATAGCTGCAGACATTAGGAATGGGAAGAAACAATAATAAGGCAAGGGAACAATTTACTTGCTTTGCTGGAGGAGATATCAAGTGCAATGGGAGTGCAATGGAAAGCAGCTGTAAGCTTGACCCCCATGCCCAGTGGAGACCCTGGTCCATCTCAGGTCACCTATTGCACCAAGCTCTTCTTAGACCCCTCTCTTCCTCCCTCAACCACACTGCCCTTCTGTGAGTCAACTCATTAAGCTCATTCTTACTTTGGGGCTTTGTACCACCTCTTCTCTCCATCTAGTACACACCCTTCTTCAATAGTCACAGGTCATTTCATCCAAAGGTCATTCCAGATGACCATATTTAAGGTAACCTCCTCCTTCTACCCTGTCTTTATTACATCTCTATGACACTTACCACTGTTTCACATATGCCATTTCTATTTGTCTCCATGGTTATTTTCTTGGGCTTCTCATCCTTCCTTCCCCCAAACACGGGTACACACACATCTACTAGTATACAAGTGCCATAAAGGAAGGGATTTGTGTTATTGCTGTGTCTAGTCTCTATGCCTGGCTTAGCAAAGTCTCCAGTCAATAAATATGCATTGAATGAGTGAGAGAAGGAGAGAGGGAAGAAGGGAGAAAGGAAGAAAGAAAGAGAAGGGAAGGAAGGTTTCACTGAAGAGAGCTGAGAAGTATTAGTGGTGTGTCTTTGAATAAGACAAGCAAGGTTGGGTGAGGGATGGCATATATAATAAATGCCAGTGATATAATGATGGACATGAAGTTGAGGAGGAGAAGGTACCACTGCCTGAGATGGTAGGGAAATGTAGGGAGAGAGGTAAGAGGTGATTTCAAAAGATTGTTATGAGTCAACAAGGCAGTGAACATCAAAAGGGCATTCTAGGTCCAGCACAGTCTAGGCACAGAGGTCGGCAAACTCATTAGTCAACAGAGCCAAATATCAACAGTACAAAGATCGAAATTTCTTTTGAAAGCCAAATTTTTTAAACTTAAACTATATAGGTAGGTACATTGTTATTAACTTAATTAGGGTACTCCTAAGGCTTAGGAAGAGACACACTCAAGGGGTCAAAGAGCCGCATGTGGCTCGCGAGCCGCAGTTTGCCGACCACGGGTCTAGGTTATCACTCCTTAACTCTTAAGTAAATAAAGCATTATAGCATAAGTGACTTTGAGTAACAAATGATGAATTTAAATTCAATGCTTAGGTGACTGCACCAAGGCTGACATAAACAGTGCATGTCCTGTTTTCTAATTAGGAGAGGGGTGGCTTGTCCTGTACACTGTACATTGAATGGTCACCTAAGAGGACAGTGTACTGCAAATGAAGCTGTTTTGAATGCTGGGCTAATTTTCAGAGCGCACCTTTCAAATGTCTTGTAATTTTTTATGTATAATCAGCATGTATACCATGACACAGTGTTTAGAATAAACTCACATGGTTTCAAAATGTCAACAGTTTATGACCACTTTCATAATCTTCAGAATGTCCCCCAAAATGTATACACACTTTAACAGCTGATAGCTCATTGATGTTTCTTTCTTTTAGACCTAACCCACTGGAATTAATAATTATTCAAAGTGTGCATACATTTTTGGGACACCCTGCATATAATGGCAGTTGCTGATCTCTCTGTTCTTTTATTCTAGTTGGTTGCTGTTTCCAAAAACAATTCTATAAGCTCCACTAAAAAATATTGATTCTTTCCACTCTAAAATTTTTTTTCTTTCCTTTGTGAAAATCTCCAGGTAGCAACTTGAATCATTTCACTGATTTAAGATTATGTCAATTTGTAAAAAGACTGAGAAATGCCTTCTAAGTGTCATACTCTACCATGGTCACTTTGGGGAAGAGGAATATCCATTTTTTCAATTTGATCTTTCTTAGGAGCTTGTTTGGTATATGTGATTCACTTCAGTTTTCCTCAAGTCACCTACATATCAAATTTATAAAGGACCTCCACCAGTGGGATATTTCAACATGATACACAGAAAGGATGTTTTACACATGCTGGTGTGTGATGAGAGGTGAGGCTATGCATCAAGCTGAGGTCACACTGGAGTTGACACTTATTTGGAGAGAATTCATCTTCACGTCTTTCTATTTAATACCTGTGTAATATCTCCAAAATCAAAACACACGTGTAAACAGGACATTGTTAGCTTTCAAAGCTAGACCCAGTTATTAGGTCTTCAAAATATTTTTTCGTAATTTCTTTTCTGAGTGAAATATAACTATCTTGTCTTCTTGCTATGATAATAAATCATCTCATAATATGAGGTGATCTTATATTTATCAACATTTGAAAGGTTTTCACAGGAAATGAAAAAGCTGCATTTCTTTGGGGCATGGACAAGAGACTCATGAAGAAGGCACCTACATCTCCTAACACAGATTCACTACTTGAAACTGACATGTGACAAAGTTCTGAGGTATCAGTAATCTTGATGGTCCTGTGTGGTGAGACTTCATGATCATCAGGTGTCAATCATGTTTTCCTCTTGAGGTAACCTGAGTTTAATTTGACCTTGAAAACAATAAAAGGAAAGGGGGTTTTGATAAAAGTCTTCATAGGCAAACTTTATCCAAGTGGCCATTTATACTGAAAGACACAGAAGAAAGGGAGCTGAAGAAGATGCTGGTAGTAACAGTAATAATAACTCAGAACTCAACATGCTTTAATACTACAGCATGTTATACTATTTTGCAATAGACAAAAAAATTTACATACATTGTTTACTTTAATATTTCCACTAACACTGTGTGTGTTTTTAAATATTCATATTACTCCCATTTTATTGATTAAAACATTGATGCCAAAATAAATGAACAACAGACAGCAATAGACCCAGGTCTCTGATCTCCAACCCCAAGTTTATTCCATTGTTCCTTTGAGAATGAGCAAAGAACAGTCGTATAAGCTAGAAGTAGAGGCAAAGAAAAACTTAAAACTCCATAACTTTACAATCTCCAGTCTAGATGTTTATTCTTTCCTTAATTAGAATGACCTCAGGGGATATAAATCGCTGGAGTTAATTTTTTAAATCCAAGGATTATTATTCCATGTGTGCAAGAGAAAATTCTCCAAGTTTGGGTGTCTCACCAAAAGGCTACAACCTGAGAAGAAAATAGGGAGACTGACTTGATCCTTTTGGTATTTTGTGCCTACTACACACTTTTCCTAGCCTCAAATTGAACAAATTGATTTTATATCCCATTGAATTCCATTGTTTTTGTGTTTTTTTAAATATGTTTTTTATTGATTTCAGAATGGAAGGAAAATGGAAAGAGAGATAGAAACATCAATGATGAGAGAGAATCATTGATTGGCTGCCTCTTGTACACTCCACACTGGGGACTGAGCCTGCAAACAGACCATGTGCTCTGACCAGGAATGGAACCGTGACTTGCTCGTTAATAGGTTGATGCTCAACCACTGAGCCACATCAGCCAAGCTGCATGCCATTGTTTTTTCCTCTTAAAGTCAGCAGAGTGATTCCTAATTTTAATATATGTTGTTCATTAGGGAAGTCATAACAAAGAGAGGGTGTTGTTCTATCTACAACATATTGAGTTAAAGAGTTTACAGGTCAATTTGAGTAGTTCATCTCCAGGGCCCCTTCCAGCTTTCAGTTTCTAAGTAGCGAATTATGCCCATACATTTGGGAGAGGGGATATTTTTTAAATTTTTAGTGCATTTATTCGGATGACATTGGTTAATAAAATTATATACGTCTCAGGTGTACAGTTCTATAATATATCACCTGTGTGTTGTATTGTGTGTTCACCACCCAAACTCAAGTCTACTTCCACCACCATTTATCTCCCCTTTACCCTCTTTAACCTCCCCCCACACCTTTTCCCTCTGGTAATCACCATACTGTTGTCAGTGTCTATGAGTTTTGGGTCATTGTTGTTTTTGCCTTAATCCCTTCATCTATTTTACTCAGCTCCCCAACACCATCCCCTCTAACAACTGTCAGACTGTTTTCTATATCTGAGTCTATTTCTATTTTGTTTCTTTTGTTTATTAGAGTTCACATATAAGTGAAATCATATGGTGTCTGTCTTTTTCTGACTGGTTTATTTCACTTAGCATACTACTTCCCAGGTCAATCCATGTTGTCGCAAAAGGTAAGATTTCCTTCTTTTTTATGGCCAAGTAATATTCCATTGTGTAACTGTATCACAGCTTTTTAATCTATTCATCTACTAATGGGCACTTGGGCTGCTTCCAAATCTTGGCTATCTATAATAACAAAAGCATAATATGCTAATTAGACGAGCTGTCCTTTTTTTTTTAGTTTCATTTTTAATTTTTTGAGGAACTCCACACTGTTTTCCATAATGACTGTACCAGTCTGCATTCCCACCAGCAGTGCATGAGGATTCCCTTTTCTCCATATCCTCATCAACACTTGTTGTTTGCTGATTTATTGATGATCGTCACTCTGTCAGGTGTGAGGCAATATCTCATTGTGGTTTTAATTTGCATTTCTCTAATGATTAGTGACATTGAGCAACTTTTCATGTGTGTTCGTCATCTGTATATTCTCTTTGGAGAAGCATCTACACAGGTTTTTTTGTCTATTTTTAATTGGATTTTTTTGGTATTGAGTTTTATAAGTTCTTTGTAAATTTTGAAAATTAGCCCTTTTTCAGATGATCATTGGCTAATACATTCTCCCATTCAAAGGGTTGTCTTTTCATTTTGTTGATGGTTTCCTTTGAGTACAGTATTTTTTAAAATGAGATAAAATTATTGGAAAGGTAATAGGCAGTAATTATGTACTGGGGTACATTAGGGACTTTCATTTTTGTATTCAAAACACTGAAGCTAAAGACAAATGTAACCATGTGCCTTAGTTTAATAATTTGTATTGGTAAAGTAATTGTAGAAAGATTTTGAGCATATTAATATATTTCCATAATTGTCCAGAGGGGAGAGTCTACAAAGGAGCAGTACAAAGAAATCTCAGGAAAACGCAACCTTATTTGCAATAAAGCTCGATTGTACAAGTAAATTAGAGAGGTGGTCAATAGGACCACAGTGCTAATGGTCTGGTAAGCAGCGTTGGCACCACATGCTCCTTGGACAGATATATCAAGACTTCACCTACTCAACCAAGTATGGCTTGGGCATCCCATTCTCATAAAGCATGTAGCAAGGGAGCATGAGTTCAGGCAGGGGCCACAAAAATAATTATAGGGGTTCACACGGAAGAATAAAAATAAAAAAGAACAGACTATCCTCACTGCTTGGCTGACAGCTATGCCAGGCATAGATGGCAGAAGGAGGAGGAATTAATTGCAAAGAAGCTAAGAAGTCTGTAGAAGTTTAGGAAGGAAGTGTTTAGTAGAATCTTAGAATTTTAAAGCTGTAAGTCATGTTAGAGATCATCTGGAGATTTGGCTGGAATTAATGAGGCTAAATTAAGCTGGAGAAATGAGATAAAAGCAAGAAAAACCTTCTGCAAATAAGAATCTATACTAATAAAAGGGTAATATGCTAATTAAACCAGATAGACTGACGTCTTCCAGAGGTCATTCCGGACATCCTTCCTGACAAAAGCAGGGGCCCATCCCGGGGGAAGCCACCTGTGATCCCGGGTGCTGGCCCGGGTGCTGGCCCAGGTGCATGCAGCTGGCTGGAGGGAGGGAAGCCCGGGTCCTGGGTGCCAGAGGGAAGCTGGTACTGGCAGCCAGAGGAAGGCCTACTCTTGCACAAATTTTCATGCATTGGACCTCTAGGTACTTAATAAAGCTTTATTGAGAGAAGTAGAAACTCTCCTTAGTTCTTCCCTAATATAATCCAAGAATATGAAATCCTTGCCCTAACGGGTTTGGCTCAGTGGATAGAGCGTCGGCCTGTGGGCTCAAGGGTCCCAGGTTTGATTCCGGTCAAGGGCATGTGCCTTGGTTACGGGCACCTCCCCAGTAGGGGGCATGCGGGAGGCAGCTGATCAATGTTTCTCTCTCATCAATGTTTCTAATTCTCTATCCCTTTCCCCTCCTCTCTGTGGAGAATCAATAAAATATATTTTTTTAAAAAAGAATATGAAATTCTTTTCCAACATGTAAGCCAATGCTTTTATTTATATTGATCAAGAATTAAGACTGAGAGATGACTTAATAAATTGTTTTCAGATCCAGTCTTTTGATATACACTTCAGCATTACTTATCCAATATTGGTAGCCTCATTTGATTCAAATTTGTGGAATTATATAGAGAAAATATAATTTCTAGGTTCTAGTGTGAAAATTAACTTCACATAACTCTTTAAATTTATATATTCATTAAATCATAGGGAAATAAGCTATATATAATTTTATATAATTAAAGTAAAACTTATATAGCCAGTTAATATCAAGATAATGAGTAGATAGTAAGTTTTTCTTATGTTCTATTCCAAACTTAACTTATTTCTTAGAGAAAACAAATATTTTTAGTTCTTATTAGTTTTTAGTCCTCATTCAAACTTTATGATAATATAAGAGAAAAGAACAATTCGATACAAAAGAGCTACACACAAAATTAATCATTTTTATGTACTGTCAAATGGAATTTGTAACTAGGTGAAAATAGAAGCTAAACATGAAGCAAATTTTAAAAAACAAAAGTGATGTTTATATAAGCATCAAAACAGGAGCCACTTTAGAGCTAACCTGCCTAATGCAAGTGATTCTAAGAAATTTGGAAAACATTTACTTTATTTCACTGAGTCTAAATGCCATCAATTGTGGAATGCACCATTATTTTATCTAACAGCAAAAAAAAAGAAAGAAAGAAAAAGAAAACCAATTAAACCATGACAAATGCTTTCTTATCTTGTTAATTAAAAGACTCATAGTGCTTTCTTAAATGTTATTTTTTTAAATATGCATAGCAGAATTGATCAATATGGTGTCTTTAGCCTAGACATATAGGAATTGATTACCTCTAAACTCAATGTTGACAATCTTCCCAGTGGAAAGCCCTTGATATCCAACATCCTATCTTTTCATTCTGAAAGAATAAATTTTTTAAATGACCACAAATTTGGGACTTTGTCTCTTTTTATTTTAAAGAAAATAAATTCAATTTAAGCCTGCTATTGGATAACAAGAGTGGCAAAATAAAAACCTTATGTGAAGATAGCTTAACTATGTGGCTTTTTAGGGCGGAGGAGACACGTTCCATAATATGATGATGCTAAGCATACACGTTAAAGTATCAGTCCACCCTTTCACAGCCTGTGTATTCAATTGTGAACTGTTGACAAGCTGTGCTGTCTTATCTGAGCTCTGTTGGAGTGCTCTTCTGTTTGGCCCCATTATTTTATCACTTCTCTGTGTGTTCTCTTATTTGAAAGTGTGTGTCAACACTGCTGCACTCAGTAATTCACACAACTCCAGTGCCTTTGAGCCAAGTGTGGAAGCTAATTAGGACCTAAGCCCTGAGAGGAGGCCCGGCAGGATTTAGAGCTGTGATCTAGCTTTTCTGTTTCTCTCTTTCCACCCTTCACACTTGCACCCCTAACTCTGACCAGGCCCACCACCCTTCACAGGGAAGGGGAAGGAGGAGGCAAATCAGGGAAGGAGAGTGGACTGGAAAACATTCTCCAGCAGGCTGGACGTCGTGACCTACAGGAAAAAGATGAAATTAAAGATCCAAATACATGCGAACCATGCCACCCTCAGGTAGCGGCACCATGAACTAAAAGATGTGCACTCTTAAAATGTGAAATGTGTTTTAGTAAATAGGAAAGAGGAAAACACTCCTTTCTATGTATACTAAAAATACTAAAAGCATCCGGAGCGCAACCATGTTCTTTTCTAAATTCCTCTGAATTGCGCTCTTTGATTCAGAATGCCTCAGCTTTGGTACTGTGGGCATTTGGACTGGGTCTTCGTTGGAGTACTGTAGGGTGTGTGGCAACATCACTTTCTTTTACACTAGATGCCAGTAGCACCTCTCCCCCAATTGTGCCAAGCAGAAATATCTCCAGGTAATGCTAAATGTCCCCTGGGAGGCAATCTCCCCCCCACCCCCCCAGCCGCCTTCTCCCTCCTACTCCACTCCATTTGAGAAACTCTAATCTCTTCCGAAAGAAAAGCTCCAGGGAATGAAGCAAAGTCCCAAATAACAGCAAATTATCAATTGCTCACCTACAAAGGGTTGAAAGGGGTTTCTTATTCTAGAATTGGCCAACACCATGCAGAGAGAAAATACCGGATTAGAACTGTTTTGTACTATTGGTCTGACCTTGGCATGGCAGCACGTTTTTGATTTTACTTTATCATAAAGACATGATCAACACCACCCAGAAAACATTGCCTAGAACTGTCTTGTGCCTATTATACTTCTTTTACTTTTTTTAGTTTAAAAACAAGTAAATGCCATTGAATTGCAGGCCAATTGAATTATCTGATCATCCTCATGTTTAGGTCAAAGGAAACAACTCTGCATTATGTCTAGTGACCTCCAGGAGGCCCTTTCAAGTGTTGACATGTTTAAATAAACGTATTTTAAAATCTTTTGTGCCATGAATTTTTCCAAGTTCTTCCCACAAGCTGTGTCTTGTTTGGAATGACATAGGGGACGATAGCCTAAGGAATGAAGAAGCTTATGCCTGGGTTTAACTACCTAAAAAGAAAAAAAAATCACTGAAATCAGATTTATTTGAAAGAAGATAATTAGCCCCTTTACAAAATGAATTTGCTGTATTAAAATAATTTCTTGTCATAATTTTATGAAGATTATTTTAGTCAAATTTATAGCAGACATTGATTGAATACATTATTATCCTACATGTATGAAAATAAATATTTCTAAGAATGAACAATAATTCATCCATGGAAATGTACTCAAAAATTTTATTCTAATTTACATAGTTATCACTAAAAAAGTATACAGTGACAGCAATCGCCACTTCAAAATCTCACTTCTCTTACCTCAAAATATATATTGCAAAAGAATTTTCCCTTTTGGTTATATGTGGGTTGTTTGAGATTTGGCTTTTTAACATTTTCTCTTTAGTAAAGTTTGGAGCAAAAATCTATCAAGCTGCCTTGTTAAGTCAGAAAATTTTCTGTCTAAGGAAATGACTCATATGTGCTCTTGAAAATATCACATTTGGAATACATCAATTAACACATTGTATGGAATTTATTTAACAATGCATTTTTAGGTGTCAAACTCTTCAAGTTTTTTTTTTAAATAAATCTTTTTAAACAATCTGGTTTACTGGAGGTCATAGAGCCTCAAATATTTCACTTTTCTAGAAGTGTGAATATTTGTGTCACTTTAATTGTGGTTCACATTCTCTGTCTCAAACAACCTTCATCAGCCCTCAGCAACCTCCATGTACACATCTCCTGTTCATACCTGTGGGAGCACTCACTGCTCTATCCTGCCAACCGGACCAAGTGTGGGAGCACGCGCTCCTCAAACCCACACATACTTCTGAAGCCTGCTCACAGCACTAATTATCAGAGCAAGTTCCTCCTGGAACACTGCTTGCTGTACTAACTGTTGGGAACTCAGTTCCTCTTTACCCTGCACTACTACGCCAACGTTTGGGTCCCAACTCCACTGCCAGGGGCTGGACCTTCTTGGATGCCGAATGGTAGATGGAGAAGCCATAAGTTGTAGGTGTATAAGAAAGTCTTCATTGTAGAAGCCAGTGGCCATGTAGCCATTGCTAATAAGGAGCCATTAGACAAAGCAGTTCTCCAAAGTAAAATCCTTTACGGTAGGTAGTCCACACCAGCTAGTTAACAAATCACCTTTCCCACAAAGTAGCAGCAGCCTCAGTCCATACAGCCATTATCTGAGCAGCCACGTGCTCCCTCTGGACCCACAGCCTCTCGTAGAGCAGCATCTGAGTTCCCGAGCTCTCTAGCCTCAGTAACATTCTTTAATGCTACTTAGACAAAAGAGGCTTTTCACCCAATACTGACCTCAGTCTTTTGGGTTATAGAAGGGCAGGCTTATTCAGTGTGTTGTGAGATTACTGCATCCTTGCACCTGTGTATAGTATCTTAGCCTTGAATACTTTGGTGGGTTTTGTTTTGTTTTTAAATATATTTTATTGATTTTTTTACAGAGAGGAAGGGAGAGGGATAGAGAGTTAGAAACATCTATGAGAGAGAAACATCAATCAGCTGCCTCCTGCACACCCCCTACTGGGGCTATGCCTGCAACCAAGGTACATGCCCTTGACTGGAATCAAACCTGGGACCCTTCAGTCTGCAGGCCGACGCTCAATCCACTGAGCGAAATTGGTCAGGGCAGCCTTGAATACTTTGATTAAGATTTCCATGCTCAGAGTGGCCTTGGCTATTTGGCATACTCTGGCATGGTTCCCACAATACCTCAGTCCCCAACTCATTCCCCACAATGGTCATGGAATGACACTCTCTGAAAGACACTAAAGACTTACAAATTGTCAACTGGAATGGCCTCTTATTTGCTTCCTCAAATTTTTGGTAGCATATTCCACTATTGATATAGTTCCATCAAGAAACTTCCATCCATTCTTTATTCTCTTCTTCCTACTTTCCAAATCCAAATTTCCCCACTCTTCTATCCCTCCCTCCGAAATATATCTCAATATTGTATATTTGGCCCAATTCTCTCTATATAGCCTCTTTGTTAGAAACCCTTTCCTGTGCCAGGCTTAACTATCTGCCTCCAAAATATACATCTTTTGAGTTCCCAATCTGCATTTTATAACCTAGGTGGGTCTCAATTTTCCACAGCTGTATAACTAAGTCCACCGTCCTCTCACTTAAATATGTTCCTAGTCTCACGAGCACCATTGCCTTTGCCATCACCCAGATGTTCAATCTAGAAGAAAGCTTTACTTTCCCCCTTTCTCTCATGCCACATATTGTATCAGTTGCAAATCAGTTAGGAGGCACTTTTGTGATGCCCCTGATATTCCTTCCCTTTCTTTTCAGTCTCAGCATCCTAGTTGAGGTCTTATTTCCTCTCTTAGAAAGTAAGCTCCTCTCTGATTTTCTCCTTTTTAATTTGTCCCAAAAGCTGTTGCAAGAGCCTACCTCTTTATAAAGAATGACTCCTTCCCCTGAAATGACCGTGCCTTTCTCATGCTCAGAAACCTTAAGTGGTCTCTCAGTTTGTTCAATGCCTTGTACTTTTTAAATAATTTTTAAAATATATTTTATTGATTTATTTTTTTTTACAGAGAGGAAGGGAGAGGGATAGAGAGTTAGAAATATCGATGAGAGAGAAACATCGATCAACTGCCTCCTGCACATCTCCTACTGGGGATGTGCCCACAACCAAGGTACATGCCCTTGACCGGAATCAAACCTGGGACCCTTCAGTCCGCAGGCTGATGCTTTATCCACTGAGCCAAACTGGTTAGGGCTGCCTTGTACTTTTTGACCTTAACCTACCCTTACCTGCTAAGTCCCATGGACTGGCTAACCAGACAATTCACCATTCCCGCAATATATTCCAACTGTTTCCCCACTGGGTTTTTCTACTTACTCTGTGTGCCTCAAAGTGTTATCCCAAAACCACAGTATTTAAGCACCTGAGAACTTGTTAGAAATCCAAATTCTCAAGACAACCTCACACTTGCTGAATCAGAAACTCCAAAGTTAAGGCCCAGCAATCTGTGCTTCCATAAGGTGATTCTGATGCAGACTAATGTTTTTGAACAGGAAATGCCTTTTCCTGTTTTCCCTGCTAAAATTTTTTTTTGAAAAATTCTTAAGTATGACTTTTCTGTAGGGTGGTCTCCAATTCTCTGCTCTGCTCCCACAGCCTTCTTTTGTGCCTTTATCATATCACATGTAAAGTCCTGCCTGTGTCTTGCCTGTATGCACAGGTTGGATCTCCTCTGGTAGCTTTAAGCTCAAGGATAGGGAACATGTGTGTGTGTGTGTGCGCGTGCGCACTACTTTGCTTTATATCTCGTCTTTGAATTTTGTTGTTTGTTTTCTGTTTCTAAAAATAGATTCAAAAGGGATGAATAAAACTAATTTGTGAGTGTTCTAATTCATCAGAATCTGGAAGCTTAACAGGAGAAATGAAATAGCACTTAAAATTTGGCAGCCTGACTTTCATCTTCTAATAAAATAAATCCATTCTTTATTCTCACATGCTTATTAAATTATGAGAGGCCTGTTTGATACTGTGGCATTAACTTATGAACATTTTGACTATATAACCCCTGGAAAAAACTCTCCCCCACAGTAGTATCATAGAGATAGACAGTTGTGTTTTCCGCATATGCCTTATTTCATAGGAAACCCATGGCTACTGTGGCAGTTTGTCTGGAGGCAAATAAAAAAAATGTTTTAATAGGAATGAAATTTAAATATTAAAACTAATACATTTAAATGCACCCAACTGTCTTACCTACATATGTGATTTGAACTCTAATTACCCCATTTTGTAATATTGATATTTATTGACTCGTTTAAAGTATTATTCAGTTATAAGACTTCATATAAGATAATATTCACTGACCCAGTTTTCTTGGGGAGAGCAGATTATGTGGGGTAAGAGAGTGGAAAGCAGAAAAAAAGAAGGCAGGAGAGAGTAGGGTCTAGTTGTGTCACACGGGTAGTGGTAACCCAATCTACAATTTCAAAAGTAGCCATAAACCGCTGAAAACCTTGCTTTAATTTTTTTGTTTATTTGCAATTGGATAGGTAATTAAAATAGTGGTTAATTCACTCTTCTAGTAGTTGACCAGAAAGAATTCAAGGTAATGATTTCTAAATTAGGAAAATCAAAGGGTCTGCTCTATATTTAGCACTTCAAAGATGACACTTTCATCCTTAAGATGGAACACACAACATCCCCACCTGAAACATGAAGATACCCAAGCAAGGGGGAGTTAAGACACTCGTCCAAGGTCTACAGGCTGCACTGATGAAACTCACCCAGACTTCACGCTCCTGGGATCCCCTTAAAAGATGGACTTTAATGGCACGCAACGGTTTTCTGCTTGTAGTTGTTTTGAATTCTAGACATTCTGGCAGTGCATTTAAAGGGATTAAAAGACTCAGAGCAAATCAAATCCGCACTCACTACAGTAAAACCTTTTCCAGTGAGCAGCAGCTGGGTGTCCTCACAAGCATCCTCAGTTCTTCCACTGTTATTCATGAGTTATTCCCCTCTGTGTCCTGTGGATAGCGATGGGGATGTGTGTGGCTCCCACTGCGCTCTTATAGATCAAGGAGGCTAGTCGAACCCTCCAGTGAGGGGATTTTTCCTTGATGTAGCTTGAAATAGCTATCGTTTGTTACACATCCTTTCTACTCAACACTTTGACAGATAGTGATTGCAGTGTATTCAGTTACAGCAAACATAAGCTTTACATATTGATAACAAGCATGTGATAGGATTGCAATACACAGAGGACCCCTGGAAAACATCATTTCATATGTTTTGAATGATTATATCATGGAATAGACAGCTTTTATCTGTTGTATAACAGAAATGTGGCTAATGGAAATTTTTTAATGATGCTAATTCGATTTTTAAAAGTCTTTTTAAAATTATGATGTCTTCCATTCATAGCATGATTTAGTACTAGTAATTATCTCTTACAGTGTATTGTTTAGTCAAACAATGAATATTTTATAATTCAGATCTGCATTATACATTTTCACTAGTAATAGCTATAAATTCAATCTTTAGGATGATTAAAATACTTACCACTCATCAAATTCCCTGGTCAACATGACTGTCCTTAAAAATTATAGCCAGTAGGACATATATTTTCAGAATTATAAATTTGTTTGCATTATAAACTGTAATTACAATTCTTGAGTTTTTAATCTAGTGATCAGATGACAAGTTGAGTAGTTACCATTCCATGCTTAACTATTTTTTATGATGACTTTTTTTTCAAAGTAGCGGTTGTGGTTAAAAGCACAAAAATTCCTATTTTTTATTCTAATGCTACAGTATTTTGACAAACAAATCTCTGTGTTCCAAAACATAAATATTCTTATTCTGAAAGATGATGATGTTGTAATACATGTGTTCTTTCATAGATTTTCCAGTGCTTAATTATCTTGTAAAAATGGGCTTTAAAAAAAGTCACTGTGCGTAGTGCAGAGTAGATCCTTGATGAATAAATAGTTCATGAATGGGCGAGTGAATGAATAATATTTGGATTATTTAACCGTATCTTTCTAAAAGTGTGTGTGTGTGTGTGTGTGTGTGTGTGTAATAGCAACTAAAAAGGAAAGACCAAAATATTTATCAAAGCCATTTTCTTTTCTTCCCTGACAGGCTAACCATTCAAGGGGTAGATAGTATTTCTCTGGAGAATTTCAAACCAAGATGCTAGTGTGCTCTGGATAGTTTGCATCTCCATTTTAATTATTATATCAACTCCAGAAATGCAAAGAATTGAGAAAGATAAGGTGGATGGTGGATAGACAGATGCTCCTAATTGTACTGATTTCAGATATTTCTGTCTCCCATCAGACTGCTTTGTTTGGACCAGAGACATATGAAATCCTTACAAAGGGTGGGCAGAAACTGATAAAAAAAAAAACTCATACCAATCCCATTTTCTAGTGAACGGATATTCTTCCTTTATAAAACCCTCACTAATAACCACAGGCATAGCTCGCTGCTTCCACTTGCCCCAATGTATTGTACTTACATCTATTCTAACTAGCACTTGTTACCTTGATTCCCAAATATTTACCTAGATATTCTTCTAATAGCCTTATGATATCTTTACTGGGTGATCATGCTTTAATAATCTTCGCATTCATTGTGTCTGGCATCGGTTGGTTGCCCAATGAAGTTTGTTGAAGCTATTGAAAGCTGTTGTGAGTAAATGTATTAGACATTCACAACTCAGCCATGGTCATTTAAAGCAGATTTATAGTCTACAGTGTAATCTTCTGAATTTTCCAGGACCATTCTCATAATTTTAATAGGTCTGGTTTTAATTTATACACCAGGTGATATGGGAAGCAGGGATCACAGTGCCAAACTCTGCACTTCGCATTTGACCAGCCAACTGTCCGACCGAACTTTTTCTCATTCTCTCTCACACATCTCAAAGCAGAGTTTAGTATCAGGTCCTGAACCAACTAACGAGTCAAGCAGGTAACTCTTCCTTTATACCTTTGTATTTAAAAAAGTATTTTGTCACTCACATAGTTCCAAATAGAAAATTAATATGATTCATTGTAATTATGTCTGAGGAAACCAGTTTTTGGAAAGCTAATTGCTAATCTATACAACAGAATTCTTCATCAGTCTCTTAAGTCTTAGACTATATTCATTCTTTGGCCACATTTTAAAATATACTTTCAACTTTTAAAAAGTTGATGGAGAATAAATTTTATAATATTTCATAAATCACATCAAAAGTAATTTAAATGTATTTTGTCCCAGTAATTCCACTCATGAAAATTTATCCTGATATAATAATCACGTAGGGGCCAAAAGATATAGCTACAAATTTTTCATGGTATTGGGATTACTAAAATAGTAAATATCAGAATCCTTCATAATATATAAGAATTGTGATTAAACTATATAAAACTGATGCAAGGGACTATAAGAAAAATTTAAATGATCTAGGAAGATTTTCATGTGACATGATCAAGCTTAAAACATCAGGTTGTACCTGGCCAGTGTGGCTCAGTGGATGAGCATCGGCCCATGAACCAGGGGGTTATGGTTTGATTCCTGGTCAGGACACATGCCCTAGTTGTGGGCTGGATCCCCAGTGGGGGTTGTGGGCAAGCAGGAGGCAGTCGATTGATGTTTCTATTTCTCTATTCCTCTCCCTTTCTCTTTAAAATCAATAAAATATACATATAAATTAATAAATTACTCTTTAAAAAACATCAGGCTGCAAAACTACATGAGCACAGTTCCCTTTTTAGAAAATAATATCTAAATGGGAAAAAAGGAGAAAATATCTATCAATCTTGTTGCTGCTTCTCTTAAGTGACAGAATAGTAATGATTTCTGTCTTATTTGTTGCTCTCTGTATTTTCTAACTTTCTACAGTGAACATGATTACTTTAGCAATAAGAAAAATAAATGTTATCCTTGATATTTACATACATTGTTTCACTGTGGCATTGAAAAAAGCAACCTGCCTACTGCAGGAATAGCAGATGCTCCATATCAGGCAGACCCACTCGCCAATCTCTTTGCCCTGAGCAACCTTGAGGAAACCTCAGTTTTTCTCAGCACAATGTTCTTGGCAGCCAGTAGCCATTAATCCAAGTTGGCATGAGAGATGAAACTTATTTGCCAGCTCTACTCTATCTAAACAAAACAAAATACAAAACATAAGTATCTTCTTACATTCCATTTTATATATGACTACAGGCTCAGTACATGGATTCATACACATTGAAAGGAAATTAATTAGTAGGTGGCCGGCAGGGTGGGACTGGGCGAGACAGGTGGACACAATCTGTAGCCAACCTCCCACGGTCCCTTCCCGGGATGGTGCCAGGGGCTCAAAAGGCATCTACAGAGTGAGTGGGGCCCCTCCAGCAGGTGGGTTCCCTCAGCCTGGCCTGCAGGGATCAGGCTGAAACCAGCAGCCTGACATCCCCTGAGGGGGTCCCAGAATGTGAGAGGGTGCTCTGCAAAGTTGCTGTCACACAGCAGCTCCTGCATTGAGCATCTACCCCCAGTTGGCCAGTGTGCATCATAGCTACTGGTCGATCAGCCGGTCGGCTGGTCAGCCAATCGGTCAGGCAGGTATAGATATAGATAGAGATAGAGATAGAGATAGAGATAGAGATAGAGATAGAGATAGAGATAGAGATAGAGATAGATATAATGTTTTAATTTCTCTATTTGTAATACCTTCTCTTTACTTTCAGGGAAGTAATGTAGACTAATAAAATGGTATATGTGACGACAGATGTGTTTCTTGAAAAACAAACAAACAAAATGATGCTTCAAATAAGCTTCGTAGTTCAACTGTTCTTACAAGTTCAGATAGAGACGGAGAAGTCTATGGATTAGAACATTCCTTCCATCCAAAAATAAAAAATAAAAATTAAAATATATCAAACACTGCCTTTTGTGGATAGCAAGCCTTATGATTTGACTATCCTTCTGATTAATGGTTAGAACAATGAATATAAAAAAGACTAAAATCTTGCCATTTGCAATAACATGTATGAATTGAAAGGGCATTATGCTATGTGAAATAAATCAGGTACAGAAAGAGAAATACTATATGGTTTTACTTAAATGTGGAATCTAAAACAAACAAAACAAAACAAAATAGATTTATAGAAACAGAGACCAAAGAGATGGTTACCAGGAGGGAGAGGGAAGGAGGATGGGTGAAGAGGGTAAGGGGAATAGAGTCATTAACCCCTTCCCCAACAATTTTTTTGTTAAAAACGTTTCTTTTTCAGACTAATTTTTTTTTTATTTTGGTTCTATATAGTATTTTTGATGCTGGTTATGAAAACAGTTTGTAACTCGTCTTCCTATAAACCATATTTTTTTTTACCATATTTTCTTAGTATACTCGTCGACGACTGAAAAAGAACATTTTGTAAAAACGAGTATACACGTTTCTGCCGGGGAAGGGGTTAATATTGTGGTAAGTTTACAGGGTGACCGATGATCACTAGAATTAGTGGGTGATCACATTATGAGCCATAAAAATGTCAAATCACTCTACTGTGCTCCTGAAACTAATATGACTAATGTAATATTTGCATATGAACTTAATTAAATAAAATAAATTAAAATAAATACATATATTTAAAAAGGATTATTATCTTATTTGCATTAAAGTCCAAGGTCCCACCTTTGGAAGGAAAGTGGTCTAGGATCCTAATACTAGAAAATGATAATATGGAATAAATGAACTGAATTTACTTAAAACTTATATCTTGACAGCCTACCTCCTTTGCCTGGTTAGTCATATTTGCTTCTCAAGAAGTGGGACAGAACTAATCAAATGAAATCCATCTGGTTAAAATGAAATATTCCCTTAGATTGTTTCTCTCTTTATGCAGTACACACATTTTAAAAGCTAGATATTTTTAAACTCATTTTTTTCCTCAACGTCCATTAATTTTAAAAAGGAGGGCCAAAATTGCTCCTGGTTTATAACAATTTGGTCTTTTATGCAGCATTTTCCCCCTAAAATAATTCCTACTGCTCTTCCTGTAGACCAGATGGTCTCTCCATTCCCCAGGCTATTATGAAAGCCGATTCCCTGCACTTTATGTAAGAGAATTGGTGAGGCTCCTTCAGGTTTCAATAAACAGAAATGCGCTTGGATTCTCTCAGAGGATGGGTTTCAGGTAAAGGTCCCTGAGCGGTCTCAGCAGCTCAGAGTCCAGGCCGTTCCCTCTGTCAGGAGCGACAGTGTTGTGCGTTCCAACATCTCCGAAGTGACCCCACAGTAACAGCCCTGGTGTGCCCTGCCCAGACCTTGGTTGTTGACCCGCTTCTCTCTCTAAAATCATCTTCCCCCTCCTCCACCAGCTGCCCCCTTGCTCCCTTGTTTTCCTGTCATGGTGTCTGCTCGCTTCTCCTCTCTCTGCTTCATTGCTCCTGGACTCTATTGCTTGTCGTCTCTCTGTGTCTCACTCAAGATCGTCAGGAAAGAGCGGGTGGGAGGCCATCCGGTCACCCTCTAGCAGCAGGCAGAGCGCGCCACGAAGCAGCAGGAGTATTAGGCTGCCCCCAGAGTACAAATGGCCGGCGTTGTGTCTGCTGCCCAGCCTCATGTCCAGTGTTTCTTTGTCTAAGAAACACCTCAAAAATGACTATGGATTGGACAAGTGCTCTGAGGCCCCCTTCCACAGCGTGTTCAATACAAGATTGATTTCCTAGATTATTTTGTGCGCTGTAAGGTGACATGGGATTTCGCATGACAGTAGGAGGCCTCACTGCTTGTTTTACTGCCAATCATCCATTACATAGGGAGTTTCAGAAATCATAGGATGCATGAAGTGTAATAGTTTGAGAAAATGTTGGAAAATGTAGTGGATTACAATTTTCCTGGTCACATAAATCTTCAAAATAAAATCAAGACAAGGTCTAGCCCAGGTGTGTTTAAAGCTATTACATAAAATGTGTCCCTGATTATAGGCCATACAATGAATATAGTTCCATTACTGAAAATAACTGGCGGGTTTTAATAATTTGACTCCTTTAGAGAACATGTATTCTTACAAGAAGTGCTCTATATCTTAACATGGGTGGTGGTTACAAGGGTGTAATACAAATGGTAAAAATCAGAGTTGTACACTTAAAGATTAGTATACTTGATGAATTTTATTTTGTTGCTATTCTTCAATTTGAAGATTGCATAATTTCTTTCTTACTTCTCATCCCTATCTTGAACAAGCCTTCTCCAGTTTGAGGCTCTTCTAGCCTAAAGGCACCCCGCACAGCACTCACTCCCTTCTGTTCCTATTATTCTCATCACCTCAGAAGCAGCCCTGGTCTGGGTGGGTCTGCCCTCATCAGGTTCCCTTATTTAAATAACTCACGTGTGTGTCTCTTACTGCCTACTTAGCAGTAGGTTTGTTTTTTTCTAAGAATGGTTTATTGGTTTTTAGAGTTTATTGATAAAAGGAGAAGAGAGAAACATCCATGTGAGAGTATAACATCCATCGGCTGCCTCCTGCATGTCCCCTCCTGGGGACTGAGCCCACAACCCAGGCATGTGCCCTAATAGGAATCCACCAGCAACTTTTTAGTGCCTGGGAGGGAGGATGCCCATCCAACTGAGCCACACCAGCCAGGACAGCAGTAACGTTTCTGAAAGCAGATACTATCCTTTATGTTTTTTCTGTATGTTTCCATGGCAACCAGCACAGGACTTACCTGGGTAGGATTTCATTAAGAACATAATAAGTCAGAGAATGTCAGAACTGCAAGGAACCTTGGAGATCCATGGCCCTTCATTTTTTTTCTGAAACAGAAAGGTGATCTACAGGGTGTTTGGGGAAAAGATGAGCAAACACTAATTTTTTATTAATAAAATGTTATAATTTTTGTTTATGCATATTAGATAAAAATAATCATTTTAAAGTATACAATTCAGTGGCATTTGGTACATATAAAGTGTTGTGCAACTACCACCTCTATTTAGTTCCAAAACACTATCATCACCCAAAAAGAAATCCTTTACCCCTTAAGCAGTCTTCTTTCCCCAGCCCCTGATAGCCACTCATCTGCTTTCTTTCTGTATGGATTTGCCTATTCTGGACATTTCATTTAAATAGGCTCATACATTATCTGGCCTTTTGTGTCTGGCTTCTTTCATTTAGCATGTTTTCAAAGCTCACCTACAGGTAGCAGGTACTCCCTTGCATGTATCCAGAAGAGGTTCGTTCCTTTGTGTGGCTAAAGTACTAACATTTTGAGCACTAACAAAGCACCAGATGTGCCGGGCACTTTATATGTATAAACTCATGGGAGCCTTGTAGCAGCCATACAACATAGGTATTATTCTCGCCATTTTATATATCTGAAAGCTAAGGTTCAGAGGTGTGTCTAGCCCAACGGTGGGCAAACTACGGCCCGCGGGCCAGATCCGGCCCATTCGGCTGTTCTATCCGGCCCACGGAGCCGAAAGAGCGGGGGGTTCTCTTGCTCTCCCCTCCGCTCCTTCACCAGCAGCAGTGTTAACATGTATTAGTTCACACAAACACTCCATCCATGCTTTTGTTCCGGCCCTCCAGTCCAGTTTAAGAACCCATTGTGGCCCTCGAGTCAAAAAGTTTGCCCACCCCTGGCTAGCCCAAGGTTATAAAGTAAACAAACCTCCCAACCTAAGTTTCACACTCGTCACCCCAAGAATGGTTCCTCCACTACACTGGGTTGTCTGTCTTGTCAGCCCAGGCATCTGTAAGATCCTACTTTACATCCTTGTCCGTCTCTCCATTATCTGCTGACATACTAGTGATGCGCTCAAAATTTCAGAGTGGGCCAAAAGGCCCCTTGTTATGTTTTCCCTTGTTTGAAATCACATGTGTTAGTTCTCAAAATAGACACTGAAAACACTACAGGCATTTCCATTGCACTTCAGTGATGTGTAATTGACGTTTCATCCAATTGAAGCCCAAAAGCAATTTTCCTTCAGCATCTGGTGATTGTCAGAGAAGGAGGCCTCTTCTGTTTAAACTTTGAAGGGGGGTGGGGAGATGCTTTGAATATGAATGTGCATCACCGACACAGCAACATCAGAGGTGGATCTTAATAATTAATTCACTAGGTCAATTTATTTCTCTAATTGGTTGTGAGGCTTTGTCAACGAGGAGATAATAAAATCAATTAAAAATTTAAAAAAGAAATTAAACTTGGTAGAGTTTGTGTATTAACGATGCATAGAGAGATGAAAACAGACCAAAGGCCCTAATTATTTCTTAAGTAAGTGTTTAAATATTTACAAATTGCACTTCGGTGAAGCTCATTTTTACTTGTATAGATGTGTGCTGACTCTTTGTGCTGGGATAAAAGTTCTAAACACAAGTTCCGAGAGCCCTTTTAGAGTAGAAGAGAAACACTCTTAACCTTGGGTTCAGGACCAGCTCCAGAGGAGCTCTGACTACCTTGGAATTACCTGGAAAATGTCCCATATGTGCATTTTTCTGGGGTGAGTATGCAGAGCTTTTGTCAGATTTTCCAAGTTTAGGAACTGCTACTTCATAGCATCTATCTGACTCTGTGGCCTCAGCCAGGAGCAGCTTAGCAGTCTAGGGATCCTAACTCTCTTTGCAATGTGAGGAGGTACATCTGCGGTGTGTGTGTGTGGGGGGGCGCTCTACCCTCCCAAAGTCCCTGGTGGCACAACGGGACTCTCAGAAGACACTTGGAGTCCTTCCTGTGGCCAGAACATTGGAAGATCACTACATCTTCCACCTGTCCCTCTCCTAGTAAACCAAAATGTACAACCAGAACCAGGCCAGAGACTGCAGGGAGCACTGGGGTCAGCTAGACAAAGGCCAATGCTGGAAGCAAGGCAACCATTGGAGGCAGTTCTTCCAGGCAGAAAAGGGAATTATCAGAGCCTTGGGACTCAGTGTGGTCCACAGACCAGCAGCATCAGGGAAGTTGTTGGAAATGTAGAAGCTCAGCATAATATTCTAAGTGAAATCACTTTATCTGCTCTGCTGATGGGGGGGTGATAATTTCATCATATGTGACTTTAGATTGTAATGTCTTGAGATTTACAGTGAGATGGTGATGAGTCCCAGAGAATGATTTTGGGGTGTGTGTATGTGTGTTTAGTAGCAGACTATTGATTCTGAAAATTACCTCACGCAAATGTGCTAATCAGCTAGACCAGGTTGGTGTGTCCACATGGGCTGTTTCTGCATTTCTAATTTGATTACCTGGAAACTCCTGTCACTAAACTAAAAGGCATTCACAATTTTGATTATTCTAAGTGAAATAAACTAGTCAGAGAAAGACAAGTATCACATGATCTCACTTACATGTGGAATCTAATGAACAAAATAAATTAATAAAGTAGAGACAGACTCATGAATACAGAGACATTGAAGCATGCAACAGACTGAGGTATTTCAGGGGGATGGGGGGGAAGTGGAGAGGAAAGAAGATAATCATATTGTGGGGAGTTCCTGGGGAAGGGAAAATGGGAGCGGAGTGGAGTCGGTCAATAGGGGGAAAAAGGAGGACATCTGTAATACTTTCACCAATAAAGGTAAATTCTTTAAAAGTAACAAAATAAACCTTATAAAACAGCGGGGGATGGGGGAAGAGAAAGAAATGTAGAATCTCAGAAATGTAGAATCTCAGGCCCCACTCAGACTTGCTAGATCAGAATTTGCATTTAACCAGAATGCCCAGGGGATTCCAAAATATGGTAGAGTTTGAGAAACACTGGTGCAGCAGGTGTTCAGTTCAAGACCCTGCTTTCCATTCCCGGTACAGTTCATTTCCTTCCGTCTCCCATATGAAGCCACATCCTCTAGCATCTCCACTCCAATTCCAGCTCAAGTCACATGGAATTTCTATTGTTCTTTCATGCCACCTAAGGAAGCAGCAGTGCCTGGTACCTGTGATCTGAGTTCCAGCCCTTTCTGGTACATGACTTCCTGTGATGGCCTCTCTTAGTGGTGCTGTTATAAGAGAGCAAGGAATAAAGTTCTCCAATCACTTTCTCCACAAGCCATATAGTCATGGGCACATCACAATCTTCTGTGCCTCAGTTTCCTCATCTCCATAGGGTGTGGCAAGGATCAAACATAGATACTTTTGTTAAGTACTTGGTGCCTGGCACAGAATAGATGTTTCAAAAATGTTCCTTTTCTTTCTTTTTCAACAAACTACTTCCTTGAGGTATGATTGACATGCATAAACTGTACATATTCAATGTGTACAGTTCAATGAGTTTGGGGTCAAGTTCAACTGTGAAACTATCACTACCATCAAGACTATAAACACATCCATCACGTCCCCATTTCCTCTTGCTATTATTATTATTATTTATTATTATTATTGTTATTATTATTTAGGAATACTTAACATAAGTTATCTTCCCAGCAAGTTTTATGTATACAATACAGCATTGTCAGCTATAGGTACTACTCTGTACAGTAGATCTCCAGAACTTGTCTTGCAAAAGTGAAATTATATTCAACTCCCTGGAAAGGGTCCTGAACTGAGAGCTAGTGAGTCTGCTTTTCTTGTTTCTAATCAAGCTTTGACTAGTCAGTCATGTGTGAACTTGGGTCAGTCCTTACCACTTCAGTTTCCCCACCTATTAAATGAGGCTTTGAACGCAGTGCTCTCTAAAGTCTTTTCTAACTCTCTTTATGTATTGTCTCCCAGAGAAAACCACCATCCACTACTGTTCTATTGCATAGAATTACTCAAAGGCTAGACAGGTGTCCTTTGAGACAAATATATTTTCATTGTTCCACTTCCACAGACCTTATTCCCTCTTCATTAGTAATCCTCAGTTGCTGTAACTACTTTATGCAGCCTAGAGCACAAGCCCTTGGTCCTCTGTGAGAAATCCTCCATTAAGTTTGCCTCTAAAGGCAACACACTTCACATATATTGAGCACAGTTGTAAATTCCTCTGTGACAAAATGAGAAGATTAATTTTGAGCTTCAGTACTTTGTATTTATCCGTCATGGTGCAACTGTCTGTAATAAAACAGTCTCCCATGCAAACAATTAAAAAAAATTATGCCCAAGGAATAGTTCTAAATGCTTTGCTTTGAATTATAATTCATTGTAGAAACATTACCCATCCTTTGTTTGCAGTTTCAGAAATTCTTTACAACCTGTAGATACTGCTTTTTCTCTCCAAAACATCTTCAGAGGCAGTCCAAAGCCAAGAAAATACAGAGTGGCTTCTGGTAGTGCCTAGAATTTTTCCCCTCTATTCGTAGGCCCCAGGGCTGGCCCCTACCCCATGTTACCCAAGATTCACTTATCTATTGAGATCCACACACTTTGGATTTTTCTCCCCACACCAAACTTACCTGTTTGATCATTCCCTCTGAAACCTGATCACTGCTACTAAACAGCAAATATGAGAAATTAATCTGTTCCTAAGTATTCAGTGAGTGCTAATAAAGTTACTCTTGCTTCTCTGTGCTTTAAAAATGGAAAGGGAAGAAAATTATCAGCCTCCCCCTTTTATTGGAAATTATGTGGGAATTGATGCAGAAATAGCTGCTTAACTCCATCTCCTTCCAAATTGAATCAAATTCTAGAAATCCCAGTTATCATCCAAAACAGGGAGCCAAGTCAGGTCTTTGAGGAAAGTGATGAAAGAGGAATTTTTAAAATTATCCTCCAGTTAGTTTTTAGCCTCTTGTTGTCCCTTTGTCTCTTTTCTGGCCTAGCCTACTTCGGTTACCTGACTAAACACAAACAGTATGCCACACCTTTCCACAAGAAGCTAAGGTTTCTGTGGAGTAAAGTTGCCTACCTTTTCCTCACCTGTGCCCATCTTCTGGATCATGGTAGGTCGTCATAGCCTAGGATGTTTCCCAGGGGAGTAATCTCTCAAATATGGAGAGGACAAAAGAAAGCTAACTGAGCACACCTCTTCCCCTCTGCAGTGGAGTATATTTTGTATGTGAACAACAGCTGTACATAAATATTAGTATTTATGTACACCTTCCACCAGTGCTACCTTAAATGACTCTATGTCAATTCAGAATTAAACTGAGTAAATGATTCTTAATTTGGAGATTTATGAACATTGGCATTAACATGGAGAAGTTGTCAACTCACCTCCTTAATATACCTGATGATACCTGATATATTCAAAAGAGGTAGGAGCCACTTAACCTCTTATGAGAGATGTTTCATCATAGATCTCAACTCTTAAACATTTTATCCCTCTCTTAATCTGAAGTTCTCTCTGGGGTAAATTCAGTCGTTCATTCCCTTTAGACTTTGAGACTTATGTAATTAAACTCTGTGGGTGTGTATCTCGGATTTTATGTCAAGGAGAGATAAAGCCCAATTTGGCTAGCTCCCCAGGGTGGGGGGCGGGGGAGTAATTACTCTGAGACAGGTTCCTTTTTATTCTTGAGGGTTTTGCATTGTATTACATCATGATTTGGAGACATCTGATAGTGTGTTATTGTCCAGCGAAATCATATCTGATAGACACCTTTCTGCTATCCTGATACACTTGGTCATACTTATGCAGTGTCTAAAGATGATGCTTTTCCAAATCCTTTATTGCTTTTGGTGTTTTTAATGAGTGATGGGAAATTTTTTACAAAGGGGATTCTAACCACAGAAACAGTGATAGAAAGCAAAATTATGAAGCAGGTGAAATTTATCATTACATCTTAAGCTTCTCTTTTCTGCAAATGTTTTTCTTCTCTCTGCATCTTTACCAACCTTTTATACCTGTTAAATCTGGGAAAATAGTCTTAAATTTACTCTTAGCAACAAATGACTTGGCAAGTCATGAATTAAGTGGTTAAAACTCAGAAATATCTAGGATTGAATCCTGTCTCTGTCACATACTGTGGGATTTTTGGATAAACTTACCTCTCTGAGCCTTAGTTTAGAAAATGGACAGAATAAAATCTTCTGTGCTTGAGTGAGATGATACAACTAAAGCAATGGCCATAGTAGCTGGGATACAGTAAGTGTTTAATAAATGATAGGCTTTGTTGTTGTTATATCCATCACCCCGAAGAAAAGAGATTTAAAATCTTTGAAATTTTTCTAACAGTAAGTTGAAAGACTTTGCTTATATTAATTAGAAAAGATGAGTGCTGAAATCAAATCACCTTCTATTAGCTAGTTAGGCTCTCTATCTTATATAATAAAAGGCTAATATGAAAATCAACTGAAGCCAGGCTCATGGCTGGTGAGCACAGTGCTAAGGATGTCAGATTGTTGGCGTTGGCCTGCTCCCGAAAGCAGCCCTAAGCCAGCAGTAGGACATCCCCCAAGGGGTCCCAGACTGAGAGGGCACAAGCTGGGCTGAGGGACCCCCCAAGTGCACGAATTTTGTGCACCAGGCCTCTAGTATTGTATAAGAACACCACTAATTAAAAATAAGTGAAGGTTTAATTTACTTTTCAGTTTCATTCAGTATAATTGACATGTAAAATTGTAAGATAGTTACAGTGCACATCATGTTGATTTCACTGTGAAAAGATTTCCACCATCTAGCTAATCAATATACTGATCACTTCACATATTTATCCTTTTTTTATGAGAACATTTAAGTTCTCCTCTCTTAGAAAATTTTGATTACATAATACCATTGGTGGTGTCAACTATAATCACCATGTTTTACACTCTTCCCTCAGAACTTAATCACCTTATAGCTGAACATTTGTACCATTTTACCAAATTTTCCCTACGTCTTTCACCCCCTGTAGCTACTTTCTAATCTGTTCCTATAAGTTTGATGATATTTTTTTATGTTTAGACTCCACATATAAGTGATACCATGTAGTATCTTTCTTTCTTTGTCTGGCTTATTTCACTCAGCATACCAGGTAATGTCCTCCAGGTTCATCCATTTTGACCATATATTCCTTGGTTTGTTTCTGGGCTGCCTACTCTTTTCCCTTGATCTATGTGCTTTTTTTTAATGCCTGTACCATGCTGTTTGAATATAGCTTTATAATGTTGTTTGAAATCAGGAAATGTGATGCCTCCAACTTTGTTCTTTCTCAAGTTTGCTTTGGCTCTTTGGGATCTATGCCATTGGAATTTTGACAGCATTGCATTGAATCTATAGATTGCTTAAGGGTAGTGTGGACATTTTAAGCCAATATTTACTTTAAATTATTTTTAGGGGTGTGAGCATATCAGTTAGCATTTGCTATGTAACAAGCTACCCCAAAGCAATTATTATTTTTCATGATTCTATGAGTTACCTGGGTGCTTCTACTGGTCTGGCCCAGCCCTGCTGGGGTTATATGGTTTAGAATTGTCTCACTCACATGACTGGGGACTCAACTGCAATCGTTGATATGGCTGGGCTGAGCCTCCTTCAGGAGGCTCCCTGGACTTGTTCACATGATGGCAGAATGGTTCCCAGCAGCTAGAAAAGCAAACTCCAATAGGCAAGCACATTCTAAGCCTATGTGTGCTAATTAATTAGCCAAAGAAAATCACTAGGACAATGCAGATTCAAGGAGCATATCCTCCAGTACTTAATTTATATGGTTCAGGGGTTTTAGGCGAGCCAGACCTAATCTCCCACAGCTGTGAAGAGAGTCCTTTAGACTATTCTGCAATAAATCTACAACTCTGTTCTAGTAAAGAAATAAAAACCTTTAGGTAAAAGTGCAGCGCTTCTTAGAATATGGAGTCATTGTCTACGTCTAATTCTTGGCCTTTTGACCACTAGCAATGTAGGTATAAATTTTCCAATGTCATTGTAGAAAAAAATTGATATAGAACTCTCTCTACAATTCAGACTCCTGTTTACTCTTCGGAAAGCGTGTTGAAAAGTGGAGTGGTTATTTATTTCTACATTCACTCAAGATAATGCAGGTATAGGAAATGCCAGAAATCTTTGCCGGAGACATTAGCTAGAAAAAGCAGGTTTGGAAAACATTTGAACCAAACAAATAACTCTGCAGCTACATATTCCACAGCTTTTCAACAAAAGCACTAATTCATGATGACTGAACATCAAGTATTCCATTTAAAAAAATCTTAGCACCTTCAAATTGACCAGTTTGTCTTGTCTACAGCTCTGTTTCCATATCAGGTTATTTTTCTTTTATTGGATTATTTGGATTTTTATAGGTCTATCATTGCTCATCATTCAACATCCAAGAGTGGTGATGAGAAAAGAGACATATGCATGTGTCATGGAATGCAAAATTATCTGCAGTTATAACATTACAGTTGATAACAACACTTTTTGCAAACAAAATATCCCATGGCTTCACTGGATTTGCTCTCATGTTCTGCAGTGGCATATACATAGTATGTCGGTGAGAATCAGAGCAGTTTAAGCAGCCAGTCTCTGGATTACTCACATATTTCAACTACAAAGGATGGAATATCTGAAATAGATGATAATTTCATACTTATGTAATAAGGAGTCTGAAAAGAAACATAGTTTCTAATTTTAAATTCCCCCCGTTTTGGCTGTGTTTATTTGGGCAATATAAACAACTTCACTCCATCTTAATTGCTTTTTTTATATAATGGAAATATACATTTTTGCCTATCCCAGGAGGTATTGTTGTGACGATCAATGAAATTGTATGTGGCAAAGTGATTTGTAAATAATAAAGAAAAAGAGAGTGACATGATGTTATTATTATCATTATTATTGTTTGCCTCAAAAAGGCCATGTCTGTGATCATTCACAACAGTAAAGGACTCAATAAACCATAAGGTCTGCTTCATCATTTTCAGATTGGGACAAGTAATAAATGTAATATCAGGTGAGGAGCAGGAAAGGCATTTCTGAGGTCAGGTATCTTGAAGTTCAGCTCAGTAATCATCCTCATTCTAGCTTACTCTTGGGATGTCCAAGATGTCAGAACTTACTGTTATTTAGAGACTATTTATCTAAATTATGGACCACTTGCTTTCTGTTGTTGCCAAAATTGGTAGCAATGCACTTCTTGGTAACCATCTTATACATTGGCAGTACTTGATTCGGACATGGGAAAGAAAGGAAACACTGAAAATGTAAATATTTGAGGGATGGGGTGAGCATTTCATGAGGTTAAATTACCTATTATCTCCCTAACCTTTTGGCATACCTGACTGAGTGTTCACTCTGTCACAATACCATCAGTGAAAAGTATTTTTTTAATGTTTCTAAAGACGATGAAAACTTGTTTCAGAGCAAAGAGATGCTTTACACAGATTCCCTCCAGTCCTCTCCTATATGTTTTTCTTCTCCGGTCAGTCCCTCCCCTGTTTTTCCTTTGATCTCTTATCTTTGTGTACCATGTCCTTCTTGAAAGGTTACTTGCCAATGTAATTTACAGATGCACAGCTTCCACTCTGACAAGAGAAAATGGAAATTCATTTAAATCAAAGAACTAAACATTTTATTTAAATTTTGAATTTTTTTATTTTTTCCAAGCTGGTTAAGAATAGAAACTGAAATGCTAAAATATGAAAACTTGCTGTATAAACTCTTTATTTTTTAAAAAAATCATTATTATCACTAAAAATCAAACATGTGTGTATACAAAAAAGAAACCTGCCCTATATCTGCTCTTATGAGATGATCATAATGCCATATTTTGTTTGTCCCTTTAACCATTTTAAATCACTTCCAAATATTTTCTTACTGGAAAACCTAATACTGAGATTTAGAATTTCAGGAAAGACTTTTAATTTGTGAGCATTTATGTAAACTAGATGGTCTTTCTGGGGTACGTCAATGTGCTGAATCAATGTAGTTGTACCTTCAACTCTCAGATGAAGGAAGACAAATGCACAAGAAGCTGAGTATCAGTGAATGTGGCTCAGGTCTAAGCCACAGGCCAGAAACCCCAGGGCATTTTTTTTATCTCTCACCCTCTTAGACTCTAATCTGTATATAATCATTTAATCTTTCAATGACTATATATACATTGAGATGACTCAGGGCTAGTTTATGAAAAAAATAATAAAAGTTTTATATAATAATACCTATAGCTTATTGACTATCTTCTGTGTGCCAGGATATTGAGTTAAATGTTTTATACATGTATTTTTCTATACTTAAATCATCTCTAGGTATTACTAGCACATTCTACAAATAAGAAAAGGAAGTTAAATAACACCAAAATTTACCCAAGATGATCCATATGTGAACCCAGAGCTGCGAGTAAAAATATATTCAACAATCAGATTTTACTATGTCTTAGTAAATGGTGTTCAGTAATCAGAAAATTCCTTGAAAAAAACGTTTGGAGAAATTCATTTTAGTTGAGGAAACCATACCTGATATGCATCCCCCTGGCCTCAAGCCAAATAAGAGAAGCGTTAAGAAAAATGGCAAGAGTTTGTTTTGTGTCCTGTGTTGCTGGAGGTCTGCAGCCTGAGAAAGAGAAGAGATAAGAACCTGGTTATGGCAACGGATAGAACTCTGTAGTTCTGGAAGTCACTGCACTCCTATGAAGTAAAGGTCAGAGATGTGTGTTTGGGGGACAACATGTGACCAGGAGCTCTCAATGGACTCTGCAAAAGAGGGACCCCCAGAGGGGCAGTGAAGTCTCAACAGGGGAAACCTGTGGGAAGATGGACTTCTGAGAATCAAAGACCTAAGGGGCAGCCACAGGGAGCCAGCCAGATACCTTGGTCAGGGAGCCACAAGGGAGAGACACCAAGTGAATGAGAGCTTGGGGACAGCCTAGTGATCAAGGACTCGCAACAACCCACAAAGCTCTCCATGAGACGGAGTTGACTTTAGAACTCTCTCTTCTTGTCATAGCCAGTAGAAACCAATGCCCGCTCACAGCAGTTCTAGGCAACTAAGACTCCCTGCTCCTTCTCTCTCTCTCCTTCCCTGTCTTTCCAAGCCCTGGAGGAGCAGAGCATCTAGCAAGTGTGTGGCAGGAGGTCAGAGGCAAGGGCAGTAAGGAGAGTTGGAAGCTTGAGTCAGGAAAGAAGTAGAGCGTAGACAGGCCTCTCCTTCCCAGGAGAGGCTTCTAGTCTGCACCTGTCCTGACCCCCCAACTTTGACTGCACCTCACATTCAGCAAAATAAACCAAGGTGGACATATTAATTATGGAATTGAGATGGTTTCAAGGTCTAAAGCAGTGATCGCGAACCTATGACACGCGGGTCAGAGGTGACACACGAACTCATTTTTTTTGGTTGATTTTTCTTTGTCAAATGGCATTTAAATATATAAAATAAATATCAAAAATATGTCTTCATTTTACTATGGTTGCAAATATCAAAAAAATTCTATATGTGACACGACACCAAAGTTAGGGTTTTTCAAAATGCTGACACGCTGAGTTCAAAAGGTTCGCTCGCCATCACTGGTCTGAAGTGAGAAAAGGGTTTTTTGTGTAGCTTTATCTCTGAGAAGGTAGATAAGTAATAGGCCATAGAGGATTTGCAAGAGAAGCTAGGGATGGGGAACTGCCTTCTGATTTTATCTTCAAGTCCACTTTTAACAATGACATTTGGGATGGGGACACGGTGGCTTAGAGGTGACAACAAATAAACCTCATGGTACTTTATTAGTAGATTTACTGAACAATATTGTGATGATGAGCATCTCGGTGTCCAATCAGAAGGATCATATGTCAAGGCAAATTGCAAAACCTGACCATCTGCAGATATCCGTGAATTGCAGAGGCTCTGCCACCTGCCCCTATGGCCTTAAGCAAGTCACTTAAGTCCTCTATGCTTCAATTTCTAATTCTGAAAAATGGGAGGAATAAGTCACTTTTCCATAAGATTTGGGGAGGAGAGTAAATAAGTTCATGTACTGAAAGTACTTAG
Organism: Myotis davidii; assembly: GCF_000327345.1. Taxonomy (NCBI): domain Eukaryota; kingdom Metazoa; phylum Chordata; class Mammalia; order Chiroptera; family Vespertilionidae; genus Myotis; species Myotis davidii. The sequence goes on along the minus strand of NW_006295180.1, from coordinate 3,121,309 downwards.
GAGAAAGGTGGATGACTCATGGGGAGCACTTCATTTGAGGTTTAAATGGACTTCATTAAAATCAACCCAGTGTGTCCAAGAAGTTAATTTGAAAGCATCCATTTATCAAGTGAATGGTGAGTTGAAAAACAATAAAATATAAGAGATATTTCAATAGTTCCAATATCAATAAGATGCATGAATTTTTTTGAGTGAAGTAAAAAAACAATTACTAGTGTTAATTGTACTTTGTTGGTTATTCTATGACAGCAAGCTGGTCTCTGGATCTGGCCAGGTCTGTCCTGCTGATTTTCGGGCCGATGAAAGATCTGCATGGTGTGTGAAAGTCCTGGGAGCCCGCTGACCCACTTTCATGTTCAGAACACAGTGCTGTATTGAATTACACTAATTGATTTTTACAAAATCCCTTTCTCAGTAGGTGCTTCAAGTTCATTCTCCATTTTGAGTCCATCTGTGGTTGCCTCTGTTATTAAAATAGGCTAAAGTAGTTTCCTACCACTTCCTAAGGTTCTACTTAGGTTCATTCATCACATCTATTTTCTCTCCTTATTTTGCAGACAAACATAAGCTAGAACTCATTAGCTGTTAGGAGTCCTTTGCTGCTTCCTTGGGGTGTGACTGCATATTGATTTGATGCATTCTTTAATTGCCTTTTTCATGATTTTCTTTCCAAAGAAAAGGAAACAAAAAACTTACCTGTGCAAAGTAATTAGAGCAAAAGTTACTAATACTTTCCTTCCAAGGGAAGGAAAATTCTGTCACCTGCCCAATGTTCCTAATTGGGTTATTCAGCTGCATGTTAGGAAAAAAGGAGGAGCCAAATAAATATTTTTCTTCCTCATTCTCCTTCTCTGGAAGATGGAGGTTTAAGGATGAAATTCAGAAAGTTTGGAAGGAGCAGTGAAGGCAGGCATGGAGCTGGAAAGGAAATAGATAATGCTGTCTTATTTCCTAGCTCTATTTTCATGTTCAGTTCCTTCTCAACCATGTAATAATGGGATCTACTCATGTACTTGGTTCTGGAGTTGCAGAAGATTAACATTAATATACGTGGCCTGACAATGTGTGCTGTGATCCAATACATGGTGTAGTGGTTAAGAGAGCACCGGTTCTGGATCCAGAGTATCTGGACTTGAATCTGGGCTTCAGCGTCACTTACCACCCCTGTGATCTTGGGCAGGTAACTTTTGCTTTCTGTGTTTGCGTTTCAATATCTTTAAAATTAGTGCAGAGAAAATTAATATCTTTAAAGCACTCATAGAATGAATGGCACTATTGGTTATTACTAGTTATTTCTCCACTCTTATTTCTGAATTAAATAATACTAATTATTTAGTGTTGTTTCTCCATTTTATTTAGAAACATATCAACATATTGCAAATGGAATAGAATAAGATGATTTGAAAGCATCAGTTTGTATTAATACAGAGGAGACTGTTTCATAAATATTAGGTTTGCATTACTAATGAGACTTTTTCTAGATCAAAGTATTCTTTGAATTTTAATTAATAATTTGAATAGACTGGAAGTGTTTCTCAGTATGGATCTATGCATTCACTTAGATTATAATGCTCTATAATGTGAGAATGAAAGTAATTTTCCCCATGGCTAAGTCCAAAAATTTGAACATTTTGCTGATTGACTTAGAAACAAGAAAACCAATAGCAAGTACATGTATTACATTTTTAAAATTTATGTATTTACTTTTTTTCTGGAAAGGAACTCAGAAGCTTGCAAAGATATATACACTCTAACAAGATAACCTCAATTTTTGTGTGTGACACCTCTTACTCCAAAAAAAGAGTACAAGAAAAAATTAAACATAAAGTTGGATGCAAGGTAGAGCTGAAGAGGCTAAACATATGTATTGTGATGACCCAAAACTCTCCTCTAGGTGAGTTCACACAGTAGGCTGGTAAAACAGAAATCTGATCAAATTAATAACAAGTCCCAATATTTTCCCCACCTCCACTTATAGGACAGATGACTTGACTTTTACCTATGAGATGCAGTTCTCTGTGGGAACACAACTGTAGCTAGTTTGCTACTTATTCATTCTTTCTGCCACTCAAGAAGAAAATATATGGGAATTCAAATGACTATGACATAGTTATAGGGTATCCTTGAGTCTTCTGTAATTGATTTCTGAAGTACATACTTTATTAGTTTAATAGTAACAATAAAAATCATTTACAATCTATCTTAAGCACTCTGTGCTAGATAACATCCAGGTGTCTTAGCACAGTTCTCAATGTCCATAAATCAATACAAAAGGAATAATTACTTATGTTAAGGACAATTAATTTTGAAGCAGAGATCAAGTGGGAATTCTTCCCGGGACTCCACACTGCAATGCAAGGAATGCCTTTCCCCATGACATCCTGACAGAAGTATCAGGACCTTCCATTGAACGAGTTATTTTGCAGCCTTAAACATGGGCTGCTAATAACATCCTAATAAGCACCTACATAAAGGCAATTCTCTGGGATACTGATGTTTTTTCACTTATCATCACTCTTAATTGTGTATGGTTATAAAGCTGACTTATCATTAATCTGTCCATTATTTAGAAAAACAACTCATCTTGAAATCGTGTTATTAGCAAAAATTCTTAGTTTTCGTAAAAGGACTTTTCCTGCCTTTTGCTTAATTGCTTTAGATACAAGAACTATGCAGAAAACTGCTATAACTTACCTGCATAAACATGAAAGCAGATTTGGTCAACTGTATTTAATGTAGGGCAAGGGTTGTTAGGTATTTTGGGGTCATCAGTCTGCAAGAAAATGCACAAAGATTGATAACAGTAAATTTTATATGTCATTTTAGAGATTTTATAGACCTCCTAAAGCAGCCGTGGGCAAACTATGGCCCGCGGGCCGGATCCGGCCCGTTTGAAATGAATAAAACTAAAAAAAAAAAAAAGATCGTACCCTTTTATGTAATGATGTTTACTTTGAATTTATATTAGTTCACACAAACACTCCATCCATGCTTTTGTTCCGGACCTCCGGTCCAGTTTAAGAACCCATTGTGGCCCTTGAATCAAAAAGTTTGCCCACCCCTGAAGCCTACATAAAGCCCTTCTAACCCAAAGATGCCATTTCTTCTAACTCAAATAACTTGACTCTAGTTATTTTAAGATATATTTAGACATAGATACATATAGAAAATCTCACCCTGGGACTTAATTGGGAATGACAACATCAGTGTTAATAGCCAGAACTTGAAGGTGTTTTCATTCATGTAGAAAGCATCAGAAATTTCTACACAGATGCAGACCCACTTACCAAGATTAACAGAACCTGATCTTCATAACAGATATTCCTGGAGCTGCCAATTTTTAATATTTTTATGAACACAAAACCATTTAAAAATTGTCCACCCTTCCTGCAAAGACTGGCCCTCAGTAAGCATACCAATGATATAAAAAAGAGGCTAAAATGGATTATAAGGAAACCTCCCAACCACATTATATAACAACATAATAATGCAATGAGCTTTCTTTTCCGTCTTTTTTTTTAGGAGGGAAAATTATCATATTTTATTTAATTCTTTTTATTTTATTTTATTGTTTTATTGCTTAAAGTATTACAAAGGGTATTACATATGTGTCCTTTTTTCCCCCCTCTTTTCCGTCTTATGTGAGGGAGGCGGACCTGCAATAAATAGAATATTTAGGAACTATTATGACTTGGTAGATGGGACTTTTTGATACTCAGTCACTTGGATTTTCGTCAGTTGTTTAATGTCACTCTTTTCCTGCAGAAAATTTAATTTTGGAATGTGATTGTCAGGTTAATCAGAGCTAGAATTATCTATACAAAGAAGTATCTGTGGGCTTTGATTACCTACCTAACCTTAACCAATCACAGTTGACTGAGTGGGTAGGCAAGAATGTTGTCATTCTGTGACTTTCGCTACATACATTACCAATGAGGCAAAAAGGTTTATTTATAGAACATCATGAAATTCTCAGCTTAAAGTGAAATATCATGCTTTTCTATTTTCTTATCAATTAGGAATTTCCACTGATTTTTGCAGGTACCTGCTTAAATATTACTGGGACTGTACATTTTCTAGAGCATATTTAAATGTTTCAGCACAAAAACATTAAACTGAGAACCCAGAGTTTGAAGTAAATTTAGATTGTATAAAGGAAATTATGTGAATGTGTTTTTTTACAAGAAAAGAACTATGAGAAGTAAATAATCAAGAGAGCTCTACAGTGGGGTTTCTATTCATTTTTTGTTTGTAATAATTGGTGTCTACTTTAAATCTACATTTGAGAACTTTTGAAAGGGTAATATTCTTGTAAAAGAAAGAGGAAATACATGAGAACTCAGCTGTAATTATCCCTGGATAGGTAGAATTATGAATGATTTATATTTCCCACTGTTTCTTTAACTTTGTATTCTATTTTTTTATATATATAATGACAATGTGTTTCTTTTGTAATGAGCAAAAAGCAGCAAAAGAAACTTCATTTCTGGGGAAGAGGGGAGGTGATGCTCTATAGTAAAGCATGCAGGCCCTTTTAAAAGGCGATTTGCTATAGAGACAAGACATGCAGTACAGCCCTTGGCCAAAGGGTGAATTTACAGAGGCATGGCAAGGCAATGACTGATTTTAAGGAGCATGAGTGGAGTTTCTGCAAAGAAAAAGGCGTAAAAAACACAGGTTTAGAATGCATAAGGAGAGTCTTTATGGTAGTGGAAAGAAATATTTGCAAGAAGTTGTATCTCAGCCTATTATAGCCTTGAGGGGATCTTAGGCAGCTTAATAGAAGAGTTTGGGACCACTTTACAGCCCTAGTATAACATGAAGAAGTTTGTGCTTGATTTAGGAGATGATGAGAACTCACTTAAAAGTGTTTGAATGGGTGGGTGATTAGACTGGTGCTATGCTTTAGAAAAATTAATATGCAACCCTGAGTAAATAGCTTGGGGTATTGAATAATAGAGAATGAGTTGAAAAGCACTGAGACTCTCTTAAATGTCCCAGATGAGATCTTGACTTGGACTTTAGTTTTATGAATGAAATGGATAAGATGAATAAAAGATGGTAAAGAAAATTAAAGGTGTCTTTAGCCCATGTTATCTAAGGCACACCATTTATTTCATTTACAACTGACTGAAATATGAAAACTGGGAATGAACAAAATCTTTGATATTCAGCTGACTTGATTTCCCAAAATCCTACTTTATTCTCTGTGTAGATTACCTTCAAAATAGTATTCAAGGACCTTAGAAAAAAATAATCCATAAGAAAGGCATTGATAGTAATATAGTTATTTCTTGAAATTCTATTTATGGAACCAGCACATTTAAAGTTAACATTGATAATTTCTAAATTGACATGTAAATAAAAATGATGAATTGATGGAGGGAGAGAGGAAAAAAAAAAAACACTGAAACGCATGGAGTTTAGACCACCAGTCTATTATCACCTAGTGGTAGCATATACTAATTAAAGACTCATTTCTTCGAAGACATAACTAAACAACATTTTTAAAGGTTTAACTGTGTAAATCTAAGCATACAAAGTTATCTATGTAAATCTAAGCATACAAAAGAATTGTTATGTTTCAATTTCCTCCAAAAAATAAAGTTGAAATGTTTATGTTTTCTGACTAAAAATCTATTGCAGTATACATAGTAGGTGCTCAACAAATACCCATTAAATAACTAGATAAATAAACAAATGAATGAGTAAACACTGAAGTTATGGGACATTTTTATAACTATGTGAATATTGGTAGATATAATCATTGTAGTTTATAGACATTAAGTGTGTCAGGAAATAGGGAGTGTCATATTACCAAAATAAGGAAACTAATCGGGGAAAGAACTTTCACCCAGGACCTTGGACCTAAGAGCAAGAGATGATATATTAACTACGAGAAAATTTCACATATCATTGCATAACTGAGTAACTAGAATGTAGACACTACCTGGATACAAAGACATAAAACATACATCAGGTGTCTGCCCTCTTATTTAAATTCACACTGCACACTACAGGTGTGGCTCCTTTAAAGAGTGTCTTGCCTCTTTAGGAGACTTCGGCCAATCTGTCATTGTTCTATTATCCTTTCACATTTCTTGATAGACATACGAATGGCAACCATGATATAATTTAAACCATCAGTTTAATGCACATGCAGAATTATATTAAATTCACTTAGCCAATTAGACAACCTAGAAGAAATGAGTAAATTCTTAGAAACATGCAACCTACCAAGATTGAATTAGGAAGAAAAAGAAAATATGAAAAGACCAATAATAGTAAAGAGGCTGAATGAATAATCATAAACCTCCCAACAAAGAAAACCCTAAGACCATATGGTTTCACTCGTGAATTCTCTCAAATATTTTTTAAAAATTAATGCCAATTGTTCCCAAACTCTTCTTTAAAATAACTGAAAATGAGGAAGCGCTCTCAAACTAATCTTTTGAGTCCAGCATTACCCTGATAACAAAGCCAGATGAGGACACTACAAAAAAGAAAACTACAGGCCAATATCCCTGATGAATATAAATTCAAAAATTCTCAACTACTAGCACACCGAATTCAACATCACATTAAAGGACTATACACCATGACCAAGTGGGATTTATCCCTGAGATACAAGGATGGTCAATACTCTTAGCTATTTGGGGAAAAAATGTTTAAGTCTAAGGGTTGGAAAACTTGCTTCTCATGAATATGTCTTGGTCATTTGTGGTACACAAAATTTTTAATGTTTTCTTAAAGTATCTGCTATCTTTTAATTTGGGGGAAGAAAGGAATCCCAGACCTTCTAATCTAGATATCCTCCTCATTTACAAAGGAGAAAACAATATACAGTGGGGACTTGACTTACGAGTTTAATTCATTCCGTGATGGAGCTCATAACTCAAATTACTTGTATGTCAAATCAATTGTGAACAAGTGAGACACGTGATGCTGGGCTGATGTTGTGGCGTTCACTGTGACGTTCGCTGCACCAACTAGCAGTGGGGTATCTGAAGCTGGCTCGTAACCCAAATTTTAACTCCCAACTCAAAGCAACAAATCAGCCGAGAGATGGCTCATATCTCAAAAAACTCGTTAGTCAGGACACTCATAAGTCAAGGCCCCGCTATACCTTGGAAAGTTTAATGAGGTCATTAGATCATTTCTATCAAAACTACAGTAGAAAGAGTTCTTACCCCACACTCCCTAAAAGAAAACATTTTTAAATATCAGAATATATTTGTTATGGAAAGAATACTTAGAAATAGTATATTATATGAACTAGGGTTCTGAAGTAGAATCCACACTGTATATACCCTATAACTGAATCATATGCTCGTATACATTTAGATTTAGACTAATGGTCTCCTTGGGAGGTAAACATATTTGTCATATGTTAACATGAAAATAAAGCAAGTCTAGTTATGGATGTAGAACAGCAAACATTAGAAAATAATTTATGGCTGTAGCATGTCTCAAATGGTAGACAATTCATCTTGTGAAGAGAAAGTATTTCTGGGCTCTTTCAATTAGGCCCTGGTGAGTGAGTTGCAAATAGAGTCTTTAAGAAGTCCAGAACTTCTCATTTAAATGTGTATGAGCTCTCAAAGCAAGCAAATTGAAATTCTCTTTTTAAATTTAGTATAATGCTTAAGATTTCATTTACTCTACTGCTTGTTCCAAAGTTCTCTGACTCATAAAATAATTTAGTTTCATATCTTTACATCATTACTGGGAGGAAAAACATCCCCCCACTTTTGTCCCCCTTATGTTATCAGGCATAAAGAAGTCCCAATAAGAGCCAGGCCAGCCCTAACCGGTTTGGCTCAGTGGATAGAGCATCAGCCTGCGGACCCAAGGGCCCCAGGTTCGATTCCGGTCAAGGGCATGTACCTTGGTTGCAGGCACATCCCCAGTGGGGAGTGTGCAGGAGGCAGCTGATTGATGTTTCTCTCTCATCGATGTTTCTGACTCTCTCTATCCCTCTTCCTTCCTCTCTGTAAAAAATCAATAAAATATATTTTTTAAAAAAAGAGCCAGGCCAGCATGGCTCAATGGTTGAGCATCGACCTATGAACCAGGAGGTCACAGTTTGATTTCCTGTCAGGGCACATGCCTGGGTTGCAGCTCAGTCCCTGATGTGGGGTGTGCAGGAGGAAACTGATCAATGATTCTCTCTCATCAATGTTTCTATCTCTTTCTCCCTCTCCCATCCTCTTTGAAATCAATAAAAACATATATATATATTTTAAAAAGAAGTACCAATAATAGACACAGGGATATAGAAAGGTAGTCAAATCTCTGTCCATCCTAAACTCTAAAATACCTTCTCTCTGAGCCGGGACACTTAACTTCTCTATCACAGCCAATCAAAATCTTAGAAAATCTGAGGTGCCTTTCTACACTAATAAAAGAGAAACATGGTAATTGGCGTACAACCGCTACCCTTTTCATTGGCTACTCAGCAAGATATGCAAATTAACTGTCAGCCAAGATGGCGGCCGGCAGCCAGGCAGCTTGAAACTAACATGAGGCTTGCTTGCCCCAGTGACGGAGGAAACCAACGTTCCCCACCTGTGGCTGCAGGCCTCTGCGCCGGCAGTTTCAGAAACTCTGTAACAAATACCACCGGACTTCAGCCAGCTGGATCGC
>NW_006295180.1:3088708-3111980 GCF_000327345.1 Myotis davidii | reverse complement strand
CTGGCCTTGCCCGCGGCCACCCAGGAGCAGGCCTAAGCCAGCAGGTCGTTATCTCCCGAGGGGTCCCAGACTGCTAGAGGGCACAGGCCGGGCTGAGGGACCCCCCCTTCCCCCGAGTGCACAAATTTTTGTGCACTGGGCCTCTAGTCTATACTAATAAAAGGGTAATATGCTAATTAGACTGGGAGACCAGCCGGGGAGGGCAGTTGGGGGCCATGAGGCCAGCTGGGGAGGGAAGTTAGGGGCAATCAGGCTGGCAGGAGGGACAGTTGGGGAACAGCAGGCCAGCAGGGAGGGCATTTGGGGTCCATGAGGCTGGCAGGGGAAGGCAGTTGGGGACCATGAGGCAGGCAGGGGAGGGAAGTTGGGGGCCATGAGGCTAGCTGGGGAGGGCAGCTGGGGGCAAGCAGGCCAGCAGGGGGGGCAGTTAGGGTCAATCAGGTTGGCAGGCGGGGGGAGGGGGGTGTTGGGGGCTATCAGGCCAGCAGGGAGGGCAGTTGGGGGCAAGCAGCCTGGCAGGGGGGCGGGGCAATTGGGAGCAATCAGGTCAGCAGGGGTGGCATTTGGTGGCGAGCAGGCCAGCAGTCGGGGGCAGTTGGGGGCGATCAGGCTGGCATGGAGAGGCAGTTGGGGACCATGAGGCAGGCAGGGGAGGGAAGTTGGGGGCCATGAGGCTAGCTGGGGAGGGCAGCTGGGGGCAAGCAGGCCAGCGGGTGGGGGGGGGCAGTTGGAGGCGAGCTGGCTGGCATGGGGGGCAGTTGGGGGCAAGCAGTCCAGCATGCAGAATGGTTAGGGGCAATCAGGCAGGCAGGCAGGTGAGCGGTTAGAAACCAGCAGTCCCAGATTGTGAGAGGGATGTCCGACTGCTGGTTTAGGCCCGATCATGTGGGATGGGGCCTAAACAGGCAGTCGGACATCACCCGAGGGGTCCCAGATTGGAGAGGGTGCAGGCTGGGCCACTAGTGTCTATATGATTTTTCTGAGATTTTCTTTAAGAAACCTGCAGCTTTGAACTATCAACTATAATGAGACCCAAAGGGCAAATTTCAAATTAGCAGTGAGCCAGACAGGATATGAGAGGTAGCCTTGGTCTGGAGTTAGTTAATTGCATGTCCTTGAGGAAGTAAATTACTTACCTACAAGTTTCAATGTCTTCTCATCTGTGAAGGGACCCAGGATATCCCTTCTACCTCTACAATGGTATAATGTAAAGTAACGGCTCATATTCTGTTTGTTTTTTTGCATTATTTTCTGTGTTAAAGCTGGGCACATATAAGGTATCATTTGATATACCAGATAATCACTGTTCTAGGAACCTCTTCTTGCTTAAATAACATAATCTGACTCTATCTACTTCTCTCCATCTTCACCACTATTATTGTGTTTGAAAATACCATCTCTCTTATGTGAATAATTTACTGGTCTTCTGCTTCCACTCTTGAAAACACACACACACACACACACACACACACACACACTTCATGCATAATCTATTCTCTATCTGGCAGTAAGAGTGAGCATTATCATCTCTTACTCATTTGGAATAAAGTATCATTGTCTTAGCCTGCCTTAGAAAACCCTACATGATCTGGCCCTGCCTCTTTCTCATCCTACTCAGGACTTTATTCACCGTGTCCATAATTTGACTTTTGTGTTTGCCTCTCTCACACAACATTTTAGGGCTTTTGCATTAATGGTTCCCTGTGTCTGTAATAGTCTTCCCTCATCATCACATTGCTGGGTCCTTTTAATTCAGATCACAGTTTGGATGCTGCCCGACTTAGACAGCTTTTCCTGAATCCCCACCTGACAGTATCCTCTGGTTGCTATTCATTCGATCATCCTGTTTTAATTCTACTACAAAACTGACCATTATCTGAAATCATAATATTTAAATGTGTGTTCACTGCTTTTATTCCCACCCAACCAACAATTTTTGAGGAGATTCTGTTAATTTTTTCCATTCATGCATCACCAGAATAGTGCCAAGCACGTGACAGGTACTCAATCACTATTTTAAAAAATAACTTTAGGAGGGAATAAAATTATGTTCCCTTTGACTGAAGTTATTTAGTTTAGTCATTTCTGAAACCTGATTGGTCCATAGATATTTGTGGAAATGTCTCACCCTTGCTCCTTGGAGAAGCCTAATCTATTAAAGTCTGCGTCTGAATTTGAAATTTTTGCAGAATTGGCAGAGTTAGGTAGATTTAAATTCATAGAGAGAAATGGTAGTGTCAACCTGCTAGGAGTTAAAATAGAGGGTGGAAGATATCTTCATGCAACTTACAGTTTTAAATTATATACAGCTATCTGCAAATTAAACACCCAAGAATAAACCTGATGTAAAATGTAGCTGTTTCAGACAGGAAATTCACACAGATATAAATATGGTCAGTGCACACACAAGTCCAGATAACTGCAGCAGTTGATGAAAACAAAGGTATTAATTCAGCAAAATATAAGATAATGTATCCTTGCATTTGGAATGTGAAGTCAGGGGTGTATATCAGACCAGGCCAAATTATAAAGACATCTCAGCTGCAAGGAATAAGATTACAAAACACATCTGAGTGTATAGGTCCAAATCAGTGGTTCTCTTCATATTGTCTTCAGGATGAGCCAGAACACCAGGTCTTCTCCTTGTAAGCAGATAGATGAAATCAGTGTCCTGATGGGACCTGTCTTGATGAGTTGCTAAAACAACTTAGAACATCCTAGTCCAGAAAGATGTACTAATAGCAGAAGAAGCATTTGTACCTTTGCAAACATCCCCTTCCCAAAGACATATGCCTGACTCCTGGGGAAGTGAAATTATTGGGTTTGGGCTGACAACTAGTCATCAGTGAAGGGAATTCAGAAACAGGCAATAATGAGAGTAGATGGGAAGCTTTTAGGACATGTGAAACTTGAGCCTGGATGGCATGTGAAAAGGTCATGGGGGTGGGAGTAGAGGTGGGTAAAGGGAGGCAAACCCAGAGAGAGAGATTCTGTAGGACACCATTGAATGTGTTCTGAGACTGAGAGCAGCCCAAAGTAAGAGGATGCTTGTTAAAAGGAGTGAGAAGTCAGGTGAGGTACATCAGGCGAGGCCAAAGTATGAAGACGGTTCTTCCCTTCTAGCCCATCAAAGGAATCTAACCAGAGGAAACTGCGACATTTCTGGAGATGCTGATGTCACAGTGTGAGACTCTGGGGACAGACCGAGCACGGCACAGAGGAAGTTTGGACTGCTCCCTTGTCTAAGCCTTTGTCTGGGAGGCAACCATGGCAGTTTGCTGGGCCTAAAGGATTTGGCCTTGAAAAGAAGGTCAAGTACAGGAAACATTCTTTTTACATGTTTAGTTATTAGCTTTAATTGTACCTACTTATTTTTGATTAGACAATACATTCTTATCATTCAGAATTTGAAAGCTTCTAAAGGCTGTACAAATGAAACAATTCTCTCCCTACCAACTAATGTTATACATTTTCATGTACCCCTTTTGACAGATATTTTAAAGAAGTATATAATGGAGAACGTATTATTAATAATACTGTACTATTTCATACAGTAGTTCATTTTTTATAGTTTCATGTTATCTTATCAACACCCTGTCAGGCAGATGGGACAGATGTCTTTATATCTATTCTACTGCCAAGGAAATAGGCTCAGTAGAATTAAGTAACATAACTCAGGCTTAGTAACATTTTAGTGGACATATCTAGATTAAGATACAGTTTTGTGAACCAAAGAAATATAGCTGCAAATGAAATTTCACACATACTAATTCTATCCTCATTTTTTAATACCTAGAAAACAGAAATTTTTAGATTCTTTTTGAGGCAAAAACATTTAGATTGTTAGTGTTTCTACAGTGTGTTTTTTTTTATAAAATCCTATAAAGCACAATGTTCTTTTATTTAATATCAGAAAAGCCACAATAATAAAAGTTGTGATGCTATAAACTAAGTACTAGGGCCTTTGTTTCAGCTTGAATTACCTTCTGAAATTTATCAACCTCACCTGACTTCTAAAGGCATCTGAAAGTGCATTCACAGGGACTTAAAATATTAAGTTAAAGCCAGGCTCTGAATTTTAAATTCTGTCTCTCTCTGTCCCTCGCCTGCCAACTCTGCTTCTTTTTTCAGGTTCAATTTCAGGATAAATGATGGAACAAGATAATTGTTTTCTCTATTGGCCAGGCAATTTATCTGAATGTTTCTAGTGGCACTGTTGGCAGAATTTTAAAAAGCAAAGTCAAAATCTTGATTTCTCTTGCGTTTTAGTTGTCAGGATTTTTATCCCTTTTTTCTATCCTTATTTTGGAAGCTAATAACGTTTGTTCAGCATGAAGAATTTTAGGCTGAATATAGGCGTGGGAAGTCTCTAGCAACATTTAGAAAACTGAAAGGTGAAGAGACATCTTCAAGTGCTAATCAAGCTCTCATCTTTGCAAATTTTGCAGAATAAATGCAATGAAGAATTATAAAAAAAAAAATACTATTTTTCCCAGACAAGGATTCATTTAGCTTTGGCGTCCATTTCTAGAAATGATAGTTGAATACTTTCTGTATAATATTGCTAGAGTCTAAATTATATACCTTTTAAATCACTGTCTTTTAGTTACAAAGAAGTAAGAATTGTTTAAAGAATCCAAGTAGCTCTGCAGTAATCTATATAATAAAAGTCTAAGCGACCGTTAAGGTGGAACAACTGAACAACTGGTTGTTATGATGTGCACTGACCACCAGGGGCAGACACTCAATGCAGAAGCCTCCCCTTGGTGGTCAGTGCACTCCCATAGGGGGAGCGGCTGCTCAGCCAGAAGCCAGGCTCATGGCTTGCGAGTGCAACGGTGGTGGCGGGAGCCTCCCCTGCCTCTGTGGCAGCACTAAGGAGCAGTGAGCTGAGCAGTAAGGAGCAAGCAGGTGGGTGGTAAGGAGCAAGGGATCCCAGATTGTGAGAGGGATGTTTGACTGCCGGCTTAGGTGGACATCCCATGAGGGGTCCCAGACAGCAAGAGGGCGCAGGCCAGGCTGAGGGGACACCCCCCCACCAAGTGCACAAATTTCATGCACCCAGCCTCTCTTATACTTATATTTATTTTGTAATTCCAAATATTTAAAATTATTTCAAATGTTAGCTGCATCTATAGGTTTCCCCAGGGAGCAAGGAGTTTCTAAAAGGTATTATCTCATCAGTCTGAATGTGATGAATAAATGGAGCAGGTGTTTAAAATCTTTTTTATCCTGCTTACGAAAAGTAAAAGATAAGCAAAGACACCATTTATTCAAATTAGCACATTTTGACCAAAACAAGAGATGAAACAAGAAACCACAAAAATCTCTTCTCTCTATGAATTACAACTATACCTCAAGGCAGCTGAGTGGCCCAGGCAAGTTATTAACATCCTCAAATATCAGCTTTCTCTCTATAAAAATGTACAGAAAGCCTTCTTCACACATAGAGTAGAGCTATATATGGCAAAGTAATAATCTCATGACTGGTAACAATGGACGTCTGTATAGTGTTTTCAAGCTGCATAACCACATCGGCTCAAACTTAGTGGCTTAAAAACACACACATGTATTCTTATCTCACAGTGGGCAGGAGTCTGGGCACAGTTTAGCTGGGTCCTCTCTCAGGGTCTCACAAAACTGCAGCCAAGGTGTTGGCCAGGGCCACAGTCTCATCTGAAGACTGGGCTAGAGAAGGACCGGTTTCCAAGCTTCCATGGTTGCCAGCAGCACTCAGCTCCTAGCAGTTGTAGGATTGGAGAACCCGGGTGTTTAACTGGCTGATGACTAGAGGACCTTCAGTTCCTAGGGGCCATCCTTAGTTCTTTGCTTGTGAGGCACCCAATCAAGACCACCTGTTTATGAAGCCAGCACAGGGAGAGTCTCCTGTGTTACATAATTACAGTGACATCCCGTCACCCTGGCTGCATTCTGTGAGTAAAAGCAAGTCACAGTCCACACTCAAGAGGAGAGGATCACACCAGGTGTAAAAACAACATGGACGAGATCAGGGTTCTGGCCTAGATTCTGCCCACCACAGTGTCTGATACCCAAGTTCCCTTTCCTGTCTTATCACCCCTTCCTTTTTTTTATTTCTAAGGCAGGAGACAATGACTCCTGCTGCCTATGAAAATCTTACTTGTCTAGATAGTTAAAGACAGTACTTTTGAATTTCATAGGAATAAAATAGAAGACAAACCATAGTTGGAAAATGTGTGTGTTTTTTAAAACAAGTTAAATTATGTTTAGTAAAATTAATAGTTAAGTAAAGTTACCTAAAAATAAAAGTTTTTTTTTGTTTTCTCCTGTTTGTTTATGCTTTGGATGCCATTTTGTTGGAGTGTATTCAGAAAATGATTCTGAATCTAAATTAATGAAACAAAAGCACTCTTGAAATGCAGGAACTACAAACAATTTCACTAAAGGGTCTAGGAATGGTGGTGGATCTGTTTCCCTCAGTGTGGTTAAAAATAGCCACGGTCCCCAGCATGAGGCAGAATGGCAGCGATGCAGGTATTATTCATCCTGAGTGGTTTGGCCGTTCGGTATGACCTACCTGCAGGGCAAGTCTCTTGCCTCTGAGAACCAGGGCTTTCCAAAGATGGTAGGGATTTTAATGATCCTAAGGCTGTTGCAGCTGCTAACATTTACTATATTTATTACATGCCTGTTATTCTAAAATGCTTCATATATGCAATTTAATACAACCCTAGAGAAAAGAACAATTATCCCTACTTCACAAATGCCTAAACTGAGCTTCAGAGAGATTAAGGGCACATGACTAGGAAGTGTCAGGGCTTGAATTCTAATCATAGAGGGGTTCAATTTCAGAACCTCAGAACTTGCTACAAAAGACCAGGAACTTTAAGACACAAACGAAAAGACTAAATGTGGGCCAAAATATTCTCCTCAAAACATTATAGGGCTATCTTGTTGAAGATGAATAACAATGCACCTGTGGCACTTGCTCTGACACTCACCCAATCCTACTGCTGTGAATGTGCACCCAGGTACCAGCAGGCTGTGGCCCTTCTCTCCGAGCCAGGCAGTAGGGAGTGGGAGAGGATCTTCACCAACCCCTCCACCCCACTGAGTCCTCAGAGGGATTCAGTAAGAGCCAGGCTTGTGCTATGCTGATGAGCAGAGTAGCCAGGGTAATTCTGAGGCAGACCGCCCCATAGCAATTCCCCCTGGGTCCTGTGGGCTGGTCCCCTTCTACCTGGTTCTGCTGGCCCATAGTTTGGGTACCAAGATTACCTGTGACCCCTCAGGGCTCAGCCTCTCAACTTGATCCCGAAGTCTGATCCAGTTAATAGAAACAGAATTCCAGTCACTAAAACATCCGAATGTACACATTTTGATAGACAGTGAGGATACACATCTCATTACATTAAATGGAAAGGAGTAAGACCAGCTGGTAATATTCCAGGTGCTTAACCTTGGTTGGATGTGATGATGGTAGGCTGAGCAGGAGCAATTAATGGTCTGTGGCATGAAGGCAAGAATGTAGGTATAATACAGCTAGAAAGTAAGAACGAAGGAGCATTACCTTATAGTTTTGTCATCAACCTGCTGTAGAGGAGGAGATATATGTTGATGAGCAGAATTGTTATGTGGGTGTATTGTAGGAGACTTCAAGAAGACACCGTTATATCTCACCAACCAAAAATTATTTTCAAACATTTATATTCTGTTCTTTTTTTATATTAACTCCTTCAAGAATGCGCAGTACAGATCTCTATAGAAACTTATCTAAAAATGCAGAACAGCTAATTTTAGTCAAGCCAATTCTGGCATGTCTAATCAGATTTCCTTAAACACTGGTCATTCATTTCATTGGCTCGCTCCATCATGCACATGACCTAACACAACAGAGAAAAAGCTGTCATCCATGAGAGAGGGGCTAGTGGAGCCTCTATCCAGGAACTGTCTTGCAGAAGCAAACTTCCTGACACTTGAACATGTAAAGGGACTTTCTCTACATGTATACCTGCTTCCTCATCCACATAGAGACACACCAATGCACTACAAAGGGGAACACTCTGAAGCTACCTTATAATGCCGCGCTCAGTGAAATCCTGTGTATTAATGGGTAATTTAGGCATAGATTTTTGTTCTATCCACACCTATGTTTTTTATACCAGCACACTTTTCACTGTCGCTGCCAAAAAAGAAAGTACCTAGGTCTATATCCTTCACCTCAAAATGTATACATCCTTACAGATAGCGACCATTTCTTCTTGCCCTTTATAAACATTTCCAGGAGTGTTACCAATGACTTAAGGAAGAATGCTATGCATGAAGGAATGCTTTAATAAATGCTTGTTGCATTGAACTGGGAAGTAAATAATGCCACATACTCGACAGCTGAGCTGACTTAGTGGATGAGTGGTACCTCCCTCAGCCATGTTCAGACAAGACTTTAAACAAGTTACAGATGGGGACACTCTGTAGGAGAGGGCACACCAGCTACATTATCATGAATCACAGTGAGAAATTGATAAGAACTAACTTTCCTTTTTTATTGTGTTAAGCACTTTGAATTTAGTTACTTCATGTGATCCTCACCACATACGCTGAGGTAGGAAATAAGGAAACGGAGATTTGGAGGAGTAAGTGGCATAATCAAAGTCAGATATTTATGTTATCAAATGGGCTCTGACTCCAGGCCGTATTCTTTTCATTAATGACCGATGTGTTGCTTCCTTCTTATTTTCCCTTGCTGCACAGTCATATAGTTCTACTAAAGATAAAGATTGTACTCCTACAAAATTTGCACTAGGGCGATATGAGAGGCCACTACTTTGAACCTGCCAAGTTCTGGGAGTCTATCATTGAGATTAAAATGGATGGGACTTCACAGCTTCTCAGCTCTATACACTTTTAGTTATAAAGAGAAGAGCATAATATAGATAAATTGAGCATCAGATATCAATGTTTTATTTTGATATATCACTAGGAAAATAATATTTTTTGAGATGCTGATGATTAGAGTAAAATTAAATTCTATCCTATCTGGGAAGAAATGTTAGTCAAACAGAACAATTTTGTATGTCAATGTTTGTTATAACCATCCAGCTATCATTAAGGGAGACTGGAAATGATAGCTTTAAAAATAAGTACTCTATTTAAGCAATTATATAGAACTGTCCAAGAAGGAGTTCTGTAAAGATTTCAATTTTATACCAAATTCATTTTGATAATTACCCTGAATAAGCTGGCATATCTCTTATGAGAATCATTAGGCTCTGATGATGTTCTTTTCTATTGATACTATCATTTAATTTAGCAACCTATTTGAGTTGCTTAAGGGCTGCTTACACTTTTATTTTAAAACTAAAAAGGACTCTTTAGAACCTCATTATTATCTTGACAATCCACTTCAAGTTTCTGGCATCAAATGAAGCAACCATGACTGGTTTCCACTAGAGATGTTTTATTCTATAAAAACTATGCAAGTCTGTTTGTCTAGCATTTAATAAGAGATGCCAATGAAATAAATAAAAGTGCATAAATAAGAGTGAGAAGAATATATTTTATTTAAAAAACACTGCTTGCTCCTATTCTACCCTTAAAATTTTAATTGAAAAATGTATAGAAACAAACAGGTTATTTCTTGCATTTTCAGGTATAATTAACAGTTATTTAAAACATAATTTTATGGCCTATTAGTGTCACTTCCCTCAGTATTGTATACTACATAGACAATCTTCAACTTTTGCCCATGCTATTGAGAAAAATAGATTATGTGTGTCACATTTTTCTGTAAAAACAAAGTTGCAAGTAGGGGACTGTGTGAGCTTGACCCACGGCCCAGTGTCAAAAATTGCTGATCATCTGTTAAAAGGAAGGAATAGAATTTAAAATCTTTGAAACTAAATTTTTAAAAACCCAACATTAATGTGCTGTACTTATTGGTTACTTAAGGAATTTAAATGTATTGTAAGGTGTATATCTAGCACAAAATTATAAATATATTTCTGGGTCACAATTTGACTTATCTCCCCTTTTTTGCTATCTGAAAAAAACACACATTTTCTTAACAAAGTTGCTTATTGTCATTGGAATATAGCAAGACTTTGAGGTGATGTCTTGATGGTCCAAGTATCTTGAAGTTAGAACTGGGAAGGCTTTCTCGTGTTAAATGCCCTATAGCAAGGAGAATGGTCACAAGAAAGTTGTGACCAGCTAAGGGCAATAATCAATTTGAGTCAACCTTTGAAACATTAAAAGTCATTTCTGTAGCTCTACTGAGGACTTTAACTCTGGGAGGTTAGGAAGAAGTAACCTCATATATCTTCTTTGACTCATATTCTTTTCATTGTTTTCATTTTAACGATAATTTTACGGAAGCCTAGAAGAAAAGAGGAAACACAAATGGGGAGCCATAGAATCTGGTGAAGATGCTAAAAGGCTGGGAGGTGGCAAGTGTGGGAAGCAGGGCAGGAGAGTGGGGGACAACTGTTACATTGGGAATGGGGGAGTTACCTAGAATACCTATTTCTTTTGAAGCTGAGGAGCAAAGCCGTTGCTTGGAAACCATGATTCCTTATAACTCATGTGTCAAACTATGCATCATAAATGGACAACCACACTCTAGCCAGTTTGTTCAGTGGACAGAATGTCAGCCTGTGGACTGAAGGGCCGTGGGTTCAATTCCAGTCAAGGGTATGTACCTCAGCTGTTGGCTTGATCCCTGGCCCTGGTCAGGGCTTGTATAGGAGGCAACCAATCGATATGTCTCTCTCATATTGAGGTTTCTCTCTGTGTCCCTCCCCCTCCCTTCCACTCTGCCTAAAAAATCAATGAAAAAATATCTTTGGGTGAGAACTAACATTAATGCACAACCTCTTCCCAAGGCCAATGAAAATAAGATCTAGGATCTCAGTCCTATATGTACAACTAAGCTTTTCATATATTTAAAAAAATGGTTAAGACCTGACATTTAGTGAAGGAAAAAATATAGGCAACAGACCCCCTACTGGATGTGAGATCTGCTAGGCAATCAATAAATAAAGTCCCCTTTGCCCCTCATTGAGAACAGGCCAATTTAATATTTGTATAGTATAAAATGTTTTCTATTGTTTTTCTTTGAATAAATATATAGTAGTAGAAACCAAATATGTCTAAAGTCAAATAGGTATGGGTCTGAATTTCAGTTTTGTTCTCACTAGCTGTGTGACCTTGTACAAAGTGATTGATGTCTCTGATTTCGGGATTCCTGTATGTAAAATGGATTAAAAGTCCAACTACAAGAATCAATTATCCAGCATCAGGATTAGCAATCAAACAGGTGAGGGCACAGGTCTTGGTACACTAAACCGTGCTTTAGGCATGTTCTTGGCATCAGAGACATTGAGGTGAAGCATACAAACTAGATCTTGCTCTTACATAATGGTAAGCAGGTTCTATAAATGGGAGCATCTATTAATATATCCCATACACTATGCTATAGTGTAAAGAGAATTATTATATGTTATATCTGCTATGTAGAGCCTGTAGTGATTCAAGAAATACTTGAGAAAAGAAATAAATGTGAGGGGGTGTGGGGAACAGCCGCTGAAGGTACTACTGGAGAAATCAGGAAAAGTGGCTCTGGGGTGAAATCAGGACCTCAGTTAAAGCACCTATGGGCCCAGAAGAGAAAACTTTCCCTCATGTTCTGCCCTCTATTGGTGGAAACAAGTAACTCCAATCAAGACAATGTGCTGCAAGCAACCACAAATTAGCTGCTTGCCCAGGGTCACTTTGTTTCAATTCTCTGTAAGATTTTGAAGAAGAAAAAGTTAAATGAAACCATAAATATGTTTGTGTGGCGGGTGTGTTTGTGTGAATATTTATACACAGCTCCATCTGGGTGTTAGAGTTGATATTTTTCAAAACGGTGGTGTTTTATTTACAGTGTGATTATGTGCTTGTGTCTAATAAATCTTTGCATGAACTCTATGAGGGAAAGTGAAGAAATGCCGTAGGTTATTTTGGTCTCTTTTCTTCTTCACCAGCTCTCATGATGCATAGGCGTTACCCATCACTTACACTACCAGATCTTTTGTAAATTTTCCCTTTGCACCTTACTCTCTGCTGCCAGGTGCTCATTCTTTTTCTGAGGGGAGTGCAGTACAAGGATGCCATTGTGAACAAAACCGCTTATAGCGAGCATTCCTCCTGCTGCTTTGCAGCATCAGATGGCAGTATTGTCATCCGTGGCACAGCAGGTATTTCACCTCGGGGATTACTATTTCTGTTCCGTATGGAGGCAGCCTGGTGTGCCAAGATTATTATCATATATATGGCTTTTGTGTATAGTTTACAACAAATACTCCTGAAATAAAGATAATGACTGAGGTCAATGCATCTATTTAGCGCACTGCCCCACATCTGAGTACCAGATCTCTGGGCTTTATTAGGTTCCTTCTGTGGGCTCTAATACGGAATTGCTCACATGGTCCTTGCAATGCTCATTATCTTATTCCTTGTAAAAGGCTGTTTGTCTTACCCAGAGGCAGCAGTCTCTGAGATTCTGCAAGAGCAAGCTAGACTTCTTTATTTAAAAGAGCTCTTTAAGTAAAAAGTATGTCTCTCTTCCCTACCCTATTCCTAAATCAAGCCAATGAGTGACTAGTTTATATGGAATTTGTTTGCAGGTAGCAGAAGGGAGGACTATGAAAAGGAGCACACAACAGAAAAAACAAAACAAAATAAAACTGAGGCCTAAACACTGTGGAATAAAGACTTGCATTTGGAAGGATGATTTTGGCCCCATGTTGATATTCAGCTATTGTTCTATGTGCCTGGTGTATGGCCTAGCTAGCACATTGTGAGAGCTTATTGAATATCTGCTGGGGGAATGGATGGATATATGTTCACGGCTGAGAGAGAGATCTGAAATTGTGAATGTAACCTTAAGTGTTATGGAAATGGAAATTTTTGATTTGATGCCACATTTCAAATACTTCTCTTGAGATTATGTTGCATTTTCCTTCCCAATAGTGACTGTTCTAAGGACTCTGCTCAATTTCCTTTCACATATTAGGGACCTCTACTGCCAGGGAAGTGCCCTTATGATGGATGCTCTTCTTGTAACAAAGCTTTGGGTAGACTTCACTCTAAGCCTCTGAGCTTTAAGGTGTGAACTGATGTTGCTTACTAACCAAAATCAGATTTATGTGTAGAGTGAGCCAAGAACTTGGGCTCTTTATTGGGCTTTTTAGTTATACATTTGTTTGTTACTTTTGAAAGGTAACTGTTAAAAGATAACCAGAGACCTATTAAAAGTTTTAAGAGTTTATTTGAACAAAATCTATTAAAATTGGGCAATGCCAAACGGGAAGTGGTTAGGAGCATTCCACGGACCCACAGGCAGAAGCTAGGGGAAAGATATTTATAGAGAAAAGGCAGAAGCAAAGCAATGTAATGACTTAATTGGCTATAGCTTAAGAGGTTGCCTTATCTGGAAAAGGTTGTTTGCGACTGCTTATCGTTAGGTTTTGATTTCTTAACCTTGAGTCCTTTATAGGCTTTGGTTAGGATTTGCTTACATAGGCTGCTAAGATATTAGAACCTCTTTCTTTAATTAATTTAAAAATATCAACCTAAAGAAATTTTGAAAGTGTAGAAATGTATAATGTCATCAGCTTAGCCCAATAATGTATGCCTCTTCTTGCCTATCTTTTTGGCCTTTTTTCACAGCCTTAAAGAATTTGTGATCATTGCAATTATAGTTTGTACACCACCCAACATCCTGCTTTTTAAAAAAAATATATAATTTTTAATACTAAGCATTTTATGTTTCTGTATAGTCTCCACAGTTGTAAGTGATTCAACAACACCTGGTATAATCACATTCAGTGATGTCATTTTCAATATCAGCTGTGTGTGTATGTGTGCGTGTGTATGTGTGTGCGTGCGTGCGTGTGTGTATGTGTGTATGTGTGCATGTATGTGCGTGTGTGTGTGTGTGTGTGTGTGTGTAGACATAGCCTCTTACTTAAATAATAGCCCTCAACTATTTGTAAATAAACAACCTCATCTATGGCGAAATTTATGTCAAAACCAAGAAGAAAGCAAATCAAACAGGTCTTTCAGCAACAAAACTAAATGACACAAAGCTCATGAATCTTAATCATACTTTTTTTAGCACTCAGGAGAATGTATTACTCTTATTCAATGTGAATTCAAACCCACTTGTTATTGGTATTGATGTAGGATTAATATTGATATTGATACTGTCTAGGATCTACTACCCCAAAGGGAAAGAAACAGCAAAACTATGAAACAAGCATAAAACCTCAATGAGAATAGCAACCTGAGGCCATCTAGTACAAGAGAAAATTTACAAAATACATCCCAAAATAGGTCAGTGTCACAGTATTGTGGTAATAAACTTTTTAAAATGCGCTTCTTTATATTCGGTATGCTGTATGTCCAAAGGTAGGGAAATAGCTAATATATTTGAAGATATTTCCATCTAAAATTGATTTTTAAAAATTAAAGTGTGGATTTAAAGGAATGAAACAATATTCCTCAGAATTTACCTTTTTAAAACAACTTATTCCTCAATGATACTATTTAACTGAAAATGTTTAAATGTTCACTATTTCCTATATATCACCTTTTAGTTGACCTTTGATATAGTCCCTCATCCTGATGTCGTTAGGAGAACATTTCCTGGGAACCACAGATGTTCACTAGGTGATGCTAGAATTGATCATTGTATACATAAGGGAGAAAAGTATAATATACTAGAGGCCGGTGCGCTGCAATGGATTGCCCACAGCAGAGGGAGGCCCGCCCACCCGGCGCAGCCCATTGCCAGTGGCCTGGGTCTCCCTCTGCAGGGTGATCATGGGCAATGGCTAGGCGGGCCAATCGCATCGCACCCGCCTTGGCTGGCCTGCCACCAATGGGTGTCATAGCATGTTCGTGCAGATGTTCATTCCACTATTCAGCCATTGGGTCAATTTGCATATTATGCTTTTATTATTATTGATAATCTATAATTAAATGTTATCCTTATGACAATGAACCTGGATTTTCATTAATCCACCCATACTATAGGCTCAACCAATAGCACGTATTGGTTATGAACAGAGTAGAGCTAACCAATCCACATGGAGATCAGGCCTGCTTGTTAATATATTTACCTTTAACCATCAGAAATGATCACCCACCAATGGCAGATCAAGATATGTCCATTTCCTCTGTTCATACTCTTACAAATCTATAATAATACAAATGTATTGTGCTAATTAGACCAGGCGTTTTTCTGGACTACCTTCCGGATGAAGCCAGGGCTGTGAGGGAAGCCCGGGTCGCCAGTGCCTGCCGGAGGCAGGAGGGAAGCCTGGGTCCAGAAGGAAGCTGGTGCCGGCAGCCAGGGAAGCAAGGCCTAGTCTTGCACGAATTTCGTGCATCAGGCCTCTAATATATGTATATGTACATGTCTGTATATTAAATATGCAAGATTTTACATAAATATAAATAAGGGCAGTTAACTCACTTTTCTCTCCTTATCTTCTCTTCCAAGCTTTGTAAGGCTCCATTGGGCTGAATCAAGGCGCCAATTCATTTCTATTAAAAATCTAATGCAACTGGTAGAAACATTCTTGTGGAAATTTAATAGGAGTTCATTTAGAAAGGGGGACAGTGGAAGAGTCTGATAAAAGGTTTTTCAAGGCAAATGGTTTGCAACATGTCTCGACACTATCTCACTTTAAATGATATTTGATAGCTTTCTCTTTCACATCCTGATAAACATTGTGGTATAACCGATCATTCTGAAAACAAAATGTGAACTTGAGCAGAAATGAGGAAATCGCTCGATTTCTGGTTCTAATCTTATTTTCAAATGGCTTTCTGCTGTTAGAGGACTAAATGAACTCCCTGAGAAAGAAATTCACCTCAATTTAGAGGAAGCACATATTTTTTTTTTTAGAAAGTGTTATAAGATTCTGGATTTACAGCTGAAAAATCAAAAGACATTCACTAGAACCATTAAAATGCCAAAGAAACTGAGTCTTTTTCTTTGGCATTTCTCAAAGCCCATTTTATCTGACTGCCTCTAATTATCGATGATTGTTCTAGCTAGGATTTCAAAGGTGGGCAATACTCTTCTTTGCTACAACTCCAATTACTTTGCAGATGGTGGCTACTTCATTCTTCCCAGTGCCGCTCCCTGTAAAGGTGATGTGGCTGCCTCTTTCCAGGCAGCAAGTCCCAGTGTGGCAGTGACAAGACTGCTGAGTTAAATGTGACAGTTTCTCCAACTTCTGAGCAACAGCAGAAACTCCCTGGGAGTATCTGAGAAAATGCACCAATTAGGAAGGTCTTGCCCCATTATTACTATTTCTGGAAGGCTTAACAGCAAAGCCTCTGTATAAAGCACTTACGTTTAGGTGTGGTGAGGTTCCATGTAGGTAATCGAGTCAGCCAGCCCTACAGGCACCTCCCTGTACCACACACATCCTGGGAGAGGAGATGTCCTGAGATTGGTGCAGGGAGAATGAGGATGTTAGGTAATCTGCAACCTCCAGTGAAGAGGGGCTGCAGGCAAAACCCAATGAAGATGTGGATTGCAGGTCAGGTCTGAAGAGAAAGACTGTAACAGGCAGCAGCTGACAGCCTGGCATGGGAGCAGGTAGGAGAGGTAGCCTGCAGAGTCCTAGAAATGACAGGTGGAGTTTGGAGGCCAGAGATGCCACATGAGCAGGAAGGGCAAGAACCCATGAACTTTGATATTTTTGCTGTTGCTATGGTTCCATTGCTGTAACTGACTGAGCCAGAGAGGCCTGGGAGAGTTCAGATTTTGCCAGCTATGGCCCCAACAGTTATATTTATAAATATCATGTTCTGTGCAACATTTAATGGTTTCCCATCCTGCAGATGATCAGACAATGGTGAAAATGCCTTCCTTCCTTGTCCCCAAGTCTCCTAGAAATATTTAAGCAAAAATACACAATTCCTGGCCAAAGTAATGTGAAGAGGCTTAAATTTCGAGAAAATAAAGACATCTTCATTCAAAACGAAGTGAGTAGACTGCTTAGAGTCACTGATTTTTGGGGGGATGACCTTAATCTATAAAAACCAGAGCCTGCTCTTTTTTCCTGGACTGGCTTTGAGACCTGGAGGGTTGTCTTCTATGTCTCATTGTCTTCTATCGTCTCATTTACCAGCATGTCAGGGATCTGACTGAAATTCGGAACAGCCAAAGATTCCTTTTTCCTTTGCCTCGGCCATATTGTACCTCTTTATCTCTACGCCCCATTCTTTTTTTTTCTTTTTTTTTAAAAAAATATATTTTATTGAGTTTTTACAGAGAGGAAAGGAGAGAGATAGAGAGTTAGAAACATCAATAACAAAGAAACATCGACCAGCTGCCTCCTGCACACTCCCCACTGGGGGTGCGCCCGCAACCAAGGTACATGCCCCTGACCGGAATCGAACCCGGGACCCCTCAGTCCGCAGGCTGACGCTCTATCCACTGAGCCAAACCGGTTTCGGCACTATGCCCCATTCTTATTCCCCAGCCTACCCCACACTGGATTTTCTCCCTCCGTCACAACTTCCAGGAAGCTACTCGAATAACAATACAGTTGGCCCTTAAACGACATGTGTTTGCCCTGCTCAGGTGCACTTATAGACAGATTTTTTCCAATAAATACGTATGTACTATAGATGTGTTTCATGTTCCTTATGTTTTTTGTGATAACATTTCCTTTTCTCTAGCTTGCTTTATTGTAAGAATACAGCATATAATGCATATAACATACAAAATATGTGTTCATTGACTGTGTATGCTATCAGTAAGGCTTCGGTCGATAGTAGGTTCCTAGTAATTAAGTTTTGGGGGAGTCACAAGTTACATGTGGATTTTTCACTGTGTGGGGAGTCAGTGCCCCTAACCCTTTGTTGGTCAAGGGTCAACTGTAGTCGCTGCTGCCCTAGTCTAATAATACCCCTCCCCATTCTCCTCTGCGTGGATGCCTGTACTCTTTCTCACCAAGCTGGGTGCAGGTGCAATATCCCTCTCAACCCAAGCTCCCAGCAGCCTCCTACTAGTAAGTCGACTTTGCACACAAAATGAGATGGATTTGCCATTCTTTCTATATGATGTTGCCTAGAAAAGGTAACTGTACTTCATCTTTTGTTCTCCATTTACCAAAAAAATCACTTTCCATCCCAATTGGTCCTTCCAGGGTCCTTGTGCCTCATTCAGTATTCGTGCTAGTGTCTATGAGCAACTGTAACAAAGTACCAACAGTTGAACGGCTTAATATAGCATAAATGTATTGTCTCACTGTTCAGGAGGCTCGAAGTCTGAAACCAAGTTGTCAGTAGGGCTATGCTCTCTGACAGCTCTAGGGAGGGTCCTTCCTTGCATCCTTCTCCTCCTGCTGTTTGCCAGAAATCCTTGGTGTTCCTTAGAAGGTGGCTACATCACTCCAATCACATGGTGGTCTTCCCTCTGTGCATGTCTGTGTCCCAATTTCCCCTTCTTATAAAGACATCAGTCACATTGTACTTATGTCTACTCTCGTGACCTCATATTAAATTCCTTAAGCCAGCAAGATTGTATTTCTAAATTAAGTCACATTCCAAGGTACTACAGGTTAGGACTTCCACATATCTTCTTTGGGGGTCATAGTTAAACCCACAACAGTATTCCAATGCCCTGTTTTAATGCATCCATAGAGTATCTATTATTAGTCCCAATTTTATGAAAGTTTGTGTGTTTGCACATTTAAAAAATTCTACTTCACCCAGATTCCACAAACTGGATATGATTGTTCCGCCTCATACATAGGCAATAGATTCATGTAAACCAAACATACCCTGAATGGACTGATCAACAAGAATATTTACCATGTACCAGGGAACTGAGTGCTGAGCAGGAGGTGCAAAGAGTATAAGACACAGCTTTGGACTTTAAATAGCCTACTTCAAAGGATGCATTGGAGATAATACATAGATGAAGATTTAAATAACAAGCTAGCACATTAATAAGGCAATACAAGGAAATACAATACTATTGAGACTAGCAATGAGTTGTGATGGTATCAGAAGACATAATTGCAAGGGAATCTAAGAATAACCAAATCTTCCCTTTCAATTAGTCAATCCCCTGCAAGTTTCCTGAAGAAGACAGACATAAGCAATAATAGTCTAGTGCAATACAAAGTACTTTTTACCGTTAATTCCACAACTGCCCAATAACTCACAATGCAGAGCAGTGGTAAAGTTGTGCTGAAACAGAGCCCAGCATCTGAGCAGTAACTCATATTTCACATATCTCTACTTTGATTTTCCAGATCACCTCAATAATCTGACAGATTTCACATACTCTAAAGCATTTTGAACTTTAAGCTCTGGATCCTCTCAAAAAAATAAAAATCTTACACAATTATGTACTGCTCTGCTAAATGTTTTCCTTTCTTGCTACATATATCATGAGCTGTGGTCTTATCACTGAAAAACATTTGTTAAACATAATGTGTGGTAAGGAGTATTAAGGTCCTAAAAAGAATTATTTAGAAGCCGATTTAAAGTGTCAATGACCTAACTATAGCCATGCAATAGCTCAAAGCTGGGGTGACTCACACCTTTCTCCCTTCCTTCCACCCTACCTTGTGAAAACAACATAACTAACAAAAGAAAAAAAATCTTACAAATAAAGTCATAAACTCAGTCAGAAGTCTCTGACTTAAAGATAGGATATGCAAAGCTTATAAAACTTGCTTTTGGTATGCAAACTCTTTATTGTCCCATGCTAAAATAATAACACTCTCTATAAATTGGTGACTCTTAAATCTAAAGAACATCCAAGATATAACTAAATGCATTGTCTGTTTCAGCAAAACTAGACATAAACATCATACAGAGTTGTAACCTGTGTCCTAAAATCTTTAGGCAGGAAATCGTTACCTCTGCCAGACCCTTCTACCATATCACAACCTGAATCATCAATAATCTACCCTTACTTCTTTATTTTATTTTATTTTATTTTATTTTATTTTATTTTATTTTATTTTATTTTATTTTATTTTATTTTATTTTATTTTATTTTATTTTATTTTATTTTATTTTATTTTATTTTATTTTATTTTATTTTATTTTATTTTATTTTTTCCATCACCATTTATCCCCTCGATGCCCTCATATGCCTCCCTAAGTCTTCAGCACTGCTAATTGCAAGTCAATGTATTCAAAGGACATGTCTTAAGCATCTATTAAGTGTAAAGAAGCAAGGCATTGTAGGATGTATAAAATTAAATAACAACCCCAGCATCAAAAATTTAGTCTATTGCAGAAACAGCAAACCTATAGCACTGTGCCATCACTACCCTGCTTGTGTCCCTTACAGACATCATTAATTGGTTGCTACATTTTTCTCCCACTGGTGGACGCAGTTTCAGAATCCTCAACACAACATCTACACAGGCAAAAGACGTTGATCAAATTTGGCACTGGAGATACGATCTATTTGTTAACCATGGTTGGCATGTCACCAGTGACTCAAGATCATTTTTTTGAAATGCTAAATAGAGATTTCAAGAGTGTTCTGAGAGAGTGAAGAGAAAGGACAACTTATTCTGAATGGCTGAAGCAGAGAAGGTTTTATGGAGAAGAAAGTATTTAAGTACGACTATCCAGAATGCGGGTGATGTCAGTGGATGGATTTTTAGAGTATGAACATTCCTGACTGGGCCAACACCAGGAACAAAAGCACAGAGAGCATGCACGTGGAACTGTGTACACAAATCCTTATCGCTGGGTAAGGGGGTGCATAGGATATAGTGGGAACAAGAGTAACTTAGAGTCATGCCTTTGAAGACGGTCAGTGTCTTAGGAGATTTATTTTTTCTGAGAGAATTGAAGTGCTTCTGGAGAAAATAACAACATACTATTTTAATCAACTCATTAAGAATAGAACAATAAGCACCAGGAGAACCCAATTCTGCAAAGAGCTGCCAAGTGCAAAGGTCCTCCAAAATCCATTTAAAGTTTTGCCATGGAAATGTGTGTGTTTCCTTTTTATTTAATTTACTCAGATGTAGGGTAATAGGCCAGGCTAATAGGGTGTATTTTTGGTTGACCCACTTGTCTCAAAAGATATTTGCACCTTGTGATCATTTTCTTCATTTCTCTCCAATCCTATTAGAATGCTCTGTTGTGTACCTATGGAAGTGTCACTGTGTGATGGATGGCTTTTGTCCCAGGACTTCCTGAAACTTAACTTTTGAAAGTTTGCATCAGAATCTGAAAATAACATGAGGACAATTTGACATGAGAATAGAATACAGTTAAGAATTTGTCATTTTGGTTACTTCCTGGCAGAGTGCTTTATGATAAATTCCTAATTTCTGTTCATTTCAGAGCCTTACAGCCCAGAGTATATTAAACCTTGGAATTAATAGTCACAATCAAAAGCCGCTAAACTGGAATAAGAGTGTGACTAAACGTAATATCTATTTTTAATGATGGCTCTAAGTGAGGCTGGCAGTGGAAGAGCTCAGCTAATCTGAATTCAACGACTGCCCTATCTTCTTGGGTCCCAAGGGAGTAAAATATTTAGTTTCTTTAACTCATTAAGTCACTGTCTACTTAAGTTTAATTCCAAAAGTGCACTCTTTTTTGAATTATTTAAATGCAATGTTAATCTTCCTTTATGTTCAAGCAACTGTACAAGAGCCCTTTGGTTACAGAGAATCCCATTTCCCACTGCATTATTATTATTATTATTATTATTATTATTATTATTTTAACATATTTTATTGATTTGAGATAGGGATCGAGCCCACAACCCAGGTATGTGCCCTTGACCTTAATCAAACCTGGGACCCTTCAATCTGCAGGCTGACACTCTAGCCACTGAGTCAAGCCAGCTAGGACTGAGTTTTTATTATGAAGGTCACCAGGACTGAGGGCTATCAAGGTCCTAAATTGCTCCCACTTTGGCTGTTTGCCTTGACCAGATCTCAGAAGCCCCAGGAAAGGGCAGTACTATGACCTTGGACAATCTCTCAACAAAGCATTGCTATTCACTTGAAAAATGAGCCAGGAACACTCTGAGCATCCTCACCTTCACAAATGACCTGAGACAGAGAGCGTGCTCTCCTGAGCAATGGACCATGGACAAGGGTCCTGTGATCCTAATGACATCTCAGAAGCCTATGAAAATGAAGGTCTCAGTCATTTTCATTCTTTGTTGAAACTAGGGATTATGCTGTTTGAGGAATATGGAGTTTCAAACAGACCCAAGTAGCCAACTGAGAAAAGTATGATTCCCAAACCCAGGATCTGGAAAACAATCTCCTGTTCTTAATAACTAGCTCTGCTTATGAAGTAGATCAAGTGTTGATTTTATTCACAAGATATTTGTATTCATTTTTTGTATTTGCTATTTCCTGTTGATGCACCACAATTAGATGAGAATTCATTGCCATAATTTGATGTTTGCTTAGATAAAAATTAGGTCAAGTATTATCCTAAGAAAAATATCTATAAATTACAGGAAAATCTTGTAGGCAGAACACCGATCTCTGCTCCGGAAAACATGGGTTCTACCCTAGCACCACCCAGCTGTGTCAAGAGCAAGTCATTTCAGCTCCCAGAACCCCAGATATTTACCATTAAATGGGGACTTGCAATAACCCACAAAAGGGTTTTATGAACTCTAAAGTTTTATAATTGCCAGCATCATTTACTAACCAATAGTGTAGGTAGAGAAGTTATGAAGTTGGAATCTTTACTGTATGTATTAGTCATCTCAGACTGCCATAAGAAATACCACAGACTGGGTGGCTTAAGCCACAGACATTTATTTCTCACTGTTCTGGAGGCTGGAAATCCAAGAGAGGTGCCGGCAGACTTGGTTCTGGGTCCTCACATAGAGGAATAAGAGAGATTTCTGGTCTTCCTCTCCTTATAAGGCACGAATCTCACCATGTTGCCTTCATTCCATTCTCATGATCTCATCTAAACCTGATTACCTCCCATAATACTCTCCCACCTCAAATAACATAGTATTAGGGATTAGGGCTTCAACATATGGAGGGATGCAAACATTTAGTCCATAACACTGTCATATTAAGGTAACCATTGTTTTAGTAACAAAAAAGAAAAAAAAGGTTATGACTTGAGATTATGAAATGTCTGGAATGAGGTGGTCCATTCAAAGGCCCAGAGCCCCAGGCTGGATCTGACCACAGGACAGCCTGTTAGGACATTCTTAGAAAATAAAAGTGTTTTTTAAATGATGTTGGAAGAATTGAGT
>NW_006295180.1:3069619-3088698 GCF_000327345.1 Myotis davidii | reverse complement strand
ATATAAACTATCTTCACTGTGATGCTAAAATAAATGAAAATCCCAGTGACTCTTTGCAGAATTGCAGGAACAACTAAGTGCTGAGTGGCAGCACAGTGAAGGCTGGTACTATAGCAACTCATGACTTATGAGGTTAACTTCTGAGCAAACCTACGCAAGGTTACATGAGGAGCACAGAGGATAGCATTGTTCGAGTGTCATGCATGACTCTAAGGTGTTATGACTCTTGTACCATGTGAAATATTTATTGTTGGTTGTGATATCTAAGATTTTTAATTGCCTGTCCCTGACATAGAGTAAGATAAAAGCTAGACTCAATACCTGAATTATTTTGGTGTGTCTTACTAATACATTGGGTCTCAATCACAAGTAAGAAAGATATGATGTGGATACATCTAATTCAGTTTTTCTCAAATTTTTGCTGCATGCGTGAGAGTTGTCTAAAGGGGTCATGCAAACAAACAGAGATGCGAGTCCCATCTCCAGTATATCTGCTTCAGTTGGCCTGGGGTGGGGCCTGAGAAATTGCCCCACATGTTCCCAAGTGATAGTAATACTGTGGATGATGCTCTTTCTAACACCACATAATTAAGAGAGAAATTACACTCCAACACTGAGTCTTATATTCTAAGCAATAATTGCCGCAGCTAATCTTTTCCTCCGATGAAAAATCATGAGATAAACATGGAGATCTCGGGCGAGCACCTAGGACTTTGTTTCTACTGTAGGTTTCCTCCATAGCTGAAAGGATTTAAGATTTGATTTATAGAGCCCCACATTTTATAATCAATTAAATTTTTTCATCTTGATTTTCTACCTTGTGTTCTTAATTGAATATTCTTCATCTCTATCTACACAACTAAGTTGTGTGTGTTAATGCTGGTGAGAGCTAGCCAAGTGCAAGAAGTAGAGGGTGGGGAGAATAGGTGTATGGGCCAGATGAACAAACCATACCAAATTTCCCAGGCACTGTGATGGGCAAACCAGGAGAATTAGTCGCTCTAGCAGAAATACAGCTTGCCAAGGAACTTGGGGGAGAAGGGAGATAATGACTACTGATCCTGTTATTTACACTAAACTTGCTGCTTCAGACGGGTGAAATCTTTTGACAATAATGGTATCACAGGAACAGAAAAATATCCTTCCATACTCATAAATTAATTTGGCAAATACCAGCAAGGTCATGCCTGCTGCCTCTGTCTGGATTCCAATGTGAAGCTATTATTGAAATGCTATGCAGGAGCTTAATGGGTGCACATGTGATAGACAATTCCTCCTCCCCAAGCTCTTTTCATCTTCAATTCCCTGGTCCTTTCACTCTCTCTAATGAGCATCTTTGTACACTATCCCTACTGGCAGCATGCTGGTTGCTCAGCGGCCGAAAGCTTTCATTACATGCATTGTGAGCTTCCTCATTCTCTGCCTAGCAGTTCCAGTCAAATATTATAGTTTGCAAAGCTACAAAATTAGAGATTTTAACTTCTTGATTTTTCTAGGAGAGTCCCACTTTCAGAGAGCTTCTTACATTGTCCTCACAAATATCTTTGCCCTTGTTGGATTTGGGGTATCAATTTTTATTTTTTTATTTATTATTTTTTTATTTTTTTAATATATTTTATTGATTTTTTACAGAGAGGAAGGGAGAGAGATAGAGAGCTAGAAACATTGATGAGAGAGAAACATTGATCAGCTGCCTCCTGCACATCTCCCACTGGGGATGTGCCCGCAACCAAGGCACACGCCCTTGACTGGAATCAAACCTGAGACCTTTCAGTACGCAGGCCAACGCTCTATCCACTGAGCCAAACCAGTTTCGGCTGGGGGATCAATTTTTAGCATGGGAAGTTTGATGTTATGTTTTCCTCCATCTATAAAACCTTATGATTCTATTTTCCGAGGAATGTGAATGACCCAATAATAAAGTTCAGTGGGAGAACTTGAAATTTTGGCCCTTAGTTCCATTCTTTACTTTTCAGCCTTTCTCTCCTTTACACTCACGCTAAGAAAGATCCACTCCACCAACAGGAGGAGCCAAGTGGGCTCCCACTTACTCTCTGACTAAAAGCGATTCAAGAAGGAGATGCACAACTCTTTCCATTATGTTTTGTGTCCTGTGTGAATAGGCACCTACCCAGCCACAGTGGGGGAAGAACCCTCCTGATAAGTAGGACGGACGAGGTCACACTTGTGCTTTCCTACCTAATTTAGGAGGATGGTGGTGTTGTGATTGCAAACAGAGCTTTCAACCTCCTGTCACCAGGACAAATGGGAGATCAAGCAAGCAGATTTCATTACAGGACCTTAGTTTTTCCTGGTAAAGGAAAGAAGTTAGAAAAATATTTGGGTTGCACTTTAAAGTTCACTCATGGGCTGTTTTAACCTCTTCTTCTCTCCCCACCCCTCCACCCACATCCATACAACTCTGAAATTCTCTTGTCACTCCCTGTCTCCCCAAAGAGGATGAGCAAATTTCAAGAATTCTCCCCCTACAGCCCAGCACTGCTCATCTTTACATGAGAGAGAATCAGTGCCTAAAGGGCTCAGCCTGCTCAGTTTCTCTTGCCTCCCACAAGCATGTCGCATTGTTGCAGGTTCGGGTGGGGCAACTGAGGAGGCATATTCAAACTTCCCATTTATGTTCATAAAGGCCGGGACACCTCCACAGCATGCCTAACTTTCCTATGCAAATAACTCATTTCTACAATTTGCCTTGCTCAGAAGAAACTGGGCTTTGGTGAAAGAAAAGAAATAGCAAAGATGGGTGGAAGGTGCTTCTTCAGGGTTGTATGCCAGGGCCTCAGCTCGCCTGTAGGTGCCCTAATAGTATCTGTTTTTCACTGTTGTTAAGCTAAAATGAAGCTTTCAAAGGAATGGTTACTGAGTTAGAGGCCCATTTTGCAAAATGCTTTTATTTCCCTTCCTCTCCCCTCCCCGCATTGCCTGCTGTGTTACTAAGTCTTGGCCTTAGCTAATGGTTAAAAGCTGGTAGTGGAGAAAAAGAGAGAAAGAGAGAGAGAGACTTAGGTATAGAGATATGGAGAAAGAGAGAAAAGAGAGAGAGAGACATAGGTACAGAGAGAAAAAGAAAACCACATATAGTAGATAGATCTATTATATAAAAAGCCTGTGGTCATTACGCCATCATGCTGTAACGACCAATCAGCAGAAGGCTGTGTGCGTGGGGTGGGGGTGGGGACTTGAAGGCTGTGTGTGGGGGGGGTGTGGGGGGGGGTGACCTGACTGTGGGTGACTTGACTGGAGGCACAGGTGGGTTTCTGGGTCCTGCTGGGGCAGTGGGAGGGTTTCTGGATCCCATCTCCCATGGCAGTGGCAGCCTCAGGACTCTTTCTGGGTCCCTCCGAGCAGCGGGACTCTGGATCCTGGGTCTTGTGGGATTTCACGCACTGGGTCCCTAGTGTATTTATAAAGGAATACAGAGAGAGAGAGAAAGAGAGAGAGAGAGAAATAGAGAGACAGAGATAAAGATACACTCATTCACCACCTGATGTTTCAGTCAAGGACAGACTGCACACACAATGGTGGTCCCATAAGATTACAATGGAACTGAAAAAGCCCATCACCTAGTGATGTCATGGCCGTCACAGTGCCCAGTGTCATAGTGCAGCGTTACTCACCTGTCTGGTGATGCTGGTCTAAACACACCTGCACACTGATAGTTGTATAAAAGTTTGCACCTATAGTTATTCACACTATATACTACTTGATAATGAGAATAAATGACTATGTCATTAATTCTCACTCACTCACTCACCCAAAGCAGTTTCCTGTCCCTCAAGCTTTAAGCTTCATTCATGGTAAGTGTTCTATGCAGGTGTACTACGTATTATCTATTAAAAAATATTTTTAAATTGATTTTTAGAGAAGAGGAAAGGAGAGGGAGAAAGAGAATCATGAATGTGAGAGTGAAACATCAATGGGCTGCCTCCTGCACCCCACTTACAAGGGATCAAGCCAGAAACCCTGGGCATATGTCCTGACTGGAAATTGAACTGGTGACCTCTCGTGCTCAATCAACTAGGCCACACCAGCCAGGGCACTATGTTTTATCTTTTATACCATACTTTTTCTATGTTTAGATATACAAACACTTATTATCATGTTACAATTTCCTAGAATGTTCAGTAAAGTAACAAGCTATACAGGTTTGGAGCCTAAGAGCAACAAGCTATACCATAGCGCCTAGGTGTGTAGGAGGCTGTACCATCTAGGTGTGTGTAGGTGCACTCTATGATGGTCACAGAACGATGCAATTGCCTAACCACACCTTTCTCACAAGATATCCCTATTGTTAAACAGTACATGACTGTGCAGAGAGAGAGGAGAGAGACAGAGACAGAGTAAGAACTGGACCTAAATGTCCTCTATTATGAGGGTGACAGAGACCTCTATAGGCACAGACCTTCTGGGCAGAGTAGACAGGATGCAGACCAGAAGGAGGCATTGAACCTGACTTTCATGGCTTGTCTGGGCCCACATAGTCATTATGGACAGTGCAATTTACAAGACTACTAAACTGCTTCAGGCTCTGGTGAAAGAAATCAGACTCCCAACAACAAGGGTTTCGCAGCAAGCTTGAGCAAAGGCTCCCTTTTGGCCACCAGCCTGGTAATTTGTGCTAAAAAAAAAAATCAGTTCCTAGGTCAAGACCCAAGTCCAGGTCACCTGACCTGGCCCCTGTGCAGCTCTTTGAGTGGAACAACAGACTCTACCTCCTGTGTCGGCTGGGGTCTTCAGTGCCTGACTACTGTTTCAAGGGTCTAGATGAGAACCAACTCTCACTAGGCTCATTGCAAACTGTAAATAGCAACACCTACCTGGTCAGGTTCTTTCAAGAATTAAATGAAAAGTCACTTAGCAGATACTGGTTGAGCCCTTCCTATTTGTCATACTTTCTTCTAAGTGCTTAACATGCATTGATTCATTTATCTTTAGAATAACAGTAATTATTGTCCTCACTTCACAGATGAGGAGACTGAGGTACAGAGAGAGAAGCTGATTGGCCCCAGAGGTTAAAAAATTCAATGTGCAACAAGTTACTAGTAAATGGAAGAGTTAGAGCTTTAACCCCAGCCACCTGGCTCAAGAGAACAGCCCATTATCACAGCCTTATCCCAACACCTGGCATATGGCGACTCTTCACAAAATATGAACTCACTGTCATTACCAATAGTGAGAGTTTTGGAGTCATGGTGACCTGAATTGCAAGTGGGGAGGAACAGATCTACAGATTTGTTTTTCTTCCTCCTCCTTCTGTCTCTTGCTTGATTTAACCAGAATATCAGCAAAAAGAAGGAAGGGTGAGGGAGGAGCTTGTCTGTGACTGATGTGTGGGTGAAGGGTTGGGACAGTCTGTATCTCAGTGCCTCTGTGTTTTCAGACTAACATCACCACACATCCTCAGCTATCAATGTTCGCATCTCAAACAACACATTCGGTGGGAATAAGAAGTTCATGTACTACCAGTACATGAGAGGTCCCGCTCTAACACTTTTGTACTTCTACAATTTCTTAAGCAATGATAATTATCTTTTTCTTTCTTGGTTTTCATGCTGCTAT
The DNA here is from genome assembly GCF_000327345.1 of Myotis davidii. NCBI lineage: Eukaryota > Metazoa > Chordata > Mammalia > Chiroptera > Vespertilionidae > Myotis > Myotis davidii. The sequence goes on along the minus strand of NW_006295180.1, from coordinate 3,083,121 downwards.
CTAAACCCACACTCTGAAGATGCATTTTGAATGAAAATATATTTCTGGAGATGGCAAACTCAGTAGAGAAGTGGGGGACAGGACATGTGAAGAAGGAGGGAATGGGAGACAGTCTACAATCTATCAGGACATGTGGAACAAGACCTTCTCAACAGTTTTCACCAAAATAGTACCTGAGACAGAAAACAGATATACTGAATAGAAAGTGGAAGGAAGAGGATAAAAGGGGGCAGGGAGAGGGTGAGGGGAGGGAAAAGAGAGGAAAGCTGTCAGATTCTTTCTAACCTGAAATAGCAGAAGGCCTATGTCCTGGTCTTTTCCCAGAGGATCTTGCAGAATTAGTAAGAGATCAGGACGTGTCCTTACACGTCAGGACAGTGTAAGACATGCCCAGGATCCAGACCCCAGATAGCATTCTAGTCATTTAGAACAATGAGAAATTAATATCTTCTAGTAGTTCCTTCACCAAAATCTGGGAACCTCATTTCTATCCATAGATCCGCTTTATAAAAGCTCTTGTAGGTGAGAGTAGCTTTAAGCTTGCCCACTATTAAGTGTCAGGTCTTGGGTAATTTGTCCTCATGAATTCACTTTATAATCAATAACCAGGGTCCAGCATACTCCCCTCTTCATCCCAGCCCCTCCCCACTGCCATCTGCATCTTCTAGTCTGCATCCAGCTGGGGAATACAGTTGTGCTTCAGGTAAAAATAACACTGACTCATGAGACTCAGAGCGTTGATAGACTCGCAGCCTGGCGCTGACAGGATTTCCCCAGGGCGTGGAGAATGAGGAACAAATTCCATATGACACCCAGGTCCTTCCATCATCTATCTCAACCTAAAAGATAAGCCCTATTTCCCATCCCTGCACCTTGTATCTCATAATTCAGTCCTATATCACATTCCCTGGGTCTCTAAAAAATAGTTCAGCCCCATCCCTAACCCCTTGAGCCTCTACCTTCTTGTTTATCCCTATCTCCCACTCTTGTATCACAATAATGATCTTACTGCAGTTCTACCTGATGGTCCAGACCTATCTCCCAACCACCCCCAAAATTCTACCTGAATTTCAGCCCTACATCCCACATTCTAAATAAACTGGACTTCTCACTGTGCAGCTAACGCATCTTCCTTCTTCCTGCCAACCACGGTACCTTTGTTAATAATATTTATTCTGCTTAAACGCTCTCCACACTGTTTATTATTGAAATTTTACCACCTGCATGAATCCCTTTGAGTCAGAATTTCTCCTTCCATCTTCTCACTCTCTGGCATACTTAAGCATATATTATTTTTAGAGTTATATGCATCATGTATATCTTTCCCCCTCAAACACACACAGGATTGTAAAGGTGATGAATGGGTGCAATGCTAGGGTTATAAGGTGGCTGACTAAGACATGACCTTGTTTGACCTTCTTTTATAATCTGATAATTTATATGCTCCTATAGTACCTCACAACATGCCAGTGACAGGTATAATTTTTTAAATAGAAAGAAAGTGGGGAAGCAAATTAGATGGCTGAATGATCACTGTAACTGAATAGGGACACAGTAAATAAAACCCCAAAGCTTCCCATGCATCACAACATCCCTAATTGGCTCAGGGAAAGCATGCACATTTTCTGCAATAAGATGTTAGGGACTGTGGCAGTACATGTAGGTGTAACAGCACATTCAGTCAATTCAAAGAGATTCTTTGACACCCTTATCTCAGAGAAATGTGTATCTTATTTTGAATGCTTTTCTTTTTCATTTTTCCCCCTTTTTATTCAGACTGTTGCTGTACAGTCTAATTCAGCTCATCTAAATGGAAGATTCATTAATGTATGATTACAAGTTTTATTAAGGGGATTTTATCAATCCCCATTTTGAAAAGGGAGTTGGTAACATGATTTTTTTTTATTAGAAAATGTCAGCCTCTAAAAAGTTTAAAATTATAGTCATTCAGAAAACACACTGGAGTTGATTCCTTGAGATGTTTATTTGAAGGGTCTTCAGCAGGCACATGTGTAATTGTACACATGCAAGCATCCCATGCATGCTTCTCTCTCTCTCTCTCTCTCTCTCTCTCTCTCTCTCTCTCTCTCTCTTCATTGCATGCTGTAGCACACTAAGTCTCCCCTCATAGGCTCATCAAAGTTTCATAACCATCCTCATTACCACAGAGGGTGTTGTGGTGCATTGAAAGAAAACTTTTTATTTGTTCAATATGCATAGTGCAGTGCTTAGTGATATATGACAAGATAGCTTATATATGTCTTTAAATATCCTAACATTTTAAAGTAGGGAGATGAACAAAGAAGCTTGAAAAATATTGGCTCCTCGTACAGCTTCCCTGCACTTTTCCCGGGTGCCCAGAATCCTCTGAAATGCTATAGAATCCTCTGGAACCTTCCAGAAGCTTTAAGGCTCATGTTCTAATTATTTTCTTTCTCCTGGTTTTCATCAAATCTAATCTGTGACCCTTTCTTCAGGACCTCCGTGCCCCTGTCAGAGACTAATACAAGCTAGATCAACAATAACACAGTAAGGACATTGGTTTAGTCTAAGTACTACATATTGTTTGTCTTTATGTGAAGAAATCTCTGAAGCAGATGCTACCATCATCCCCATTTTTTAGATGGCAAAACCAAGCAACACAGAGGTAAAGTGTCAGGATTTAAAGCCAGGAGGTTAGACTCCACAACCTCCACTCCAATACCACACTTCTTTCACAAATAATAGCGGATGAATTTGGTCCACTGGGCAATTCTTCTGTTCTTACACGGTACTTTTCCCTGTCCTCATAATAGTTGGAAGACTTTTATGCACATATTTACTGGCTTGAATGGATTAACTTTGAAAGGAAACCCACTAACGCCACAGTACTCCCAAAATGCCATGCTGGGCTGGGATGCAAACAGCTAGCATTTGTGGAATGTGTGCCATGTGCCGGACTTGCTACAGGCTGCGTGCATTCGCTCATTTAAACCTCCAGACAACACTGTGAGGCAGGTGCTATTACCATCTACTCTACTTCGTAGATGAGGAAATGGGTCCCCACAGATCACATTGCCGCTCAGGGACAGATCTGGGATTCAAACTCTGAGACTGTGCAGAGGAGTTCGCCCTGTTAGCCACCATGCTCTGCTGCAAAACAGGAATGCTGGAATGCTCATGCTTAAGTAGGGAACACTTATGCGTGATCCAAAGCCAAAAAGATCGATACCAAAATAAGAAGGGATGTGGGATTTACAACCTCAGTGAGTGGAGAATGCCTCACTGAGGAGAGAAGTAAAGGTTAAGCGAGATTTGAACAAGCAAAGGAAGGGGCAAGGCTTTCCAGACACAAGGTCAGTCTGAGAAAAAGATGGGTGAGAGAAAAATAGATTTACTGACTATCAGGGTCAGAGACTTCATGTCGAGGGAATGGGAGAGTTGTGGTTCAGTTTGGGGCCTTGCTTCTTAGGCTGGGAAATATGGTCTTTTTCATGGAGATGTATTTAAACAGAAACAAATGGCAGAGTGAAGGCTATGATCCAGGGGAAATACCAAGCCTCAATTTCTCCATCTATAAAACAGAGATATTACTACCAGTTTGCAGGTATATGAGCCAGTGTATGTAAAGTGTCAAGCAGGGTGCCTATAATAGTGTAAGTTTGCAATAAATGCTGGTTACTCAACTCACTGCGGGTCACGAGATGAGATGAATAGTGTAGGTAAAAAATCTGGCACCAGGGAGCTGCATTAAAAAGTGGAGGATGTAGCCCTGGCCAGTGTTACTCGGTGGTTAGAGTATTGGTCCACACACCTAAGAGTCATGGCTTCAAATCCCAGTCAAGGGCACATACCTGGATTATAGGTTTGATCCCCAGTCCAAGTGATGTTTCTCTCTTACATTGATGGTTCTCTCTCTCTCTCTCTCTCTCTCTCTTTTCCTCTCTCCCTTCCCTCCCTCACTCCCTCCCTTCCATTCTCTCTAAAAATCAATGGAAAATATATCCTCAGTAAGGATTAACAACAACAAAAAATGGAGGATGTAAGTATAGAAAGGACATGAGGGACACTGAATATTAGGAAAGAGGTGTCTCTTGTTTCCAGCCTAACTGGCCCTAGCAGAAGAGGTGGAGAAGCCAGGCAGAGAGAGAGCCGCTGTGTGTAGGAGCAAAGAGTTTAGTTGTAGATAAACTGCATCTGCAGTGATGCTGTAACAGCAGGAGGGAACTGGAGAGAGAGAGAGAGAGCTCTTTATGAGTCAAGCATCATGGCCCTGAGTTTGGAGTCAGCTGTTTCAATGTCATTTACGCTCCACTCCCCGCATACTCATCTTGCAGAGATGCCCATGGCTTCCTTTTCACTCAAGACTCAGCTCACATGTCACCTCCTACAAGGAGCCTTCCCTGACCACCCTAAAATTGGTAGCGCCCCCTGCACTCTCTATCCCATCACTCTATTTTACTTCATAATACTTACCACTCTCTTCAGTTGTAATGTGCCTGTTCACTTGCTCACAGTCTGCCTCCCCCAAGAGAACAGGCACTTGGTCCTGAACCTGACTGGACCCAGGGCCTGCAACAGAGTCTGGGATAGAAGGACTCAGTATTCCTAGGAAATGGCTTTGAGTATTGTTAAACTCAATAAATATAAATACATTTGAATAAATGACGCTACATTGTTGGATGTAATCAGGGGTGAGGGCATAGCAGGGAGAGGGACTGGATTGTAACCAATCCGTGTGCAGGAGAGCACATAGGAGATCAAAGAGGTGGGAAAGAACAAGAAAGAGAAGTGTCCTGAAGAGCAAGGGCACAAGACATATCAGAAGAAGGAGGAAAAGGAAGAGAAAATTCAACATGCAGAGATGTTAAGAAGAATGGAATATAAAAGAGCAAAGAATTTGCTGGGGGCTGGGCTCCACTGGACTGTGAGCACACACTGAGGGTGAGAGGGAAGGTGTGATGGCGGCAGCAGACACTGCTATCCACCAGCCCCTGGGAAGCTGATCGGGAAACAGGGCTGAAAACTAAGGCAGTAGTTTCAGGGAGAAGAATGTAAGAGAAAGTAGCTCCTGGACAGGGGAGAATGAGGCAGGAAACGGGAGAGATGGGAGATGCTTATGAAAAAGAGACAATGATCACAAGGAGAGATCACCTGTCCGGAGAGGGAGGCAGACAGACTGAACAAAGCCATGAAACTGACGGCCAGAATCCACATGATGATTTTTGCGTGACCGGTGGAAATTGGTCCATTATCTGTGAAGAGAAATATAAAAACACATAACACAGATCCTAACCAAGCTTTCACCGTGTGGAAAGAAATGCTTCAACTGCTTTAAATCCACTTAGGGGCAACATGGAGCCTCCAAAACAAAATGAGAAAATAACTGGCAAAAGATGAAAATACTCAACATAAAAAAGAGAGAGGGAGAAATAGTGGGACCTTCACCACGTCAGCTAGCTCCCTGGAATGGCAGTCGGCCCTAGAAAATGGGATGGTGCCCTGGCTCTCCCCTGTCTCATGAGGTTTTCACATACATTCGATATAAGAAGAATATGCTGCGAGGCATGGGAGCACGTTCTAAATGAATGCGAGCTGGTGTGGTCAGGCGTGAGAGCGATGTCATCATCCCAGATGTAATGAGACAGCTCTATGGACACCCACTGAGGGGTGACTAATGTGTCTGCAGCCATCTGACCTGTTTGGAGGAGGTGTTGGGCCAGCAGGAGACTTGACTGTAGCCCAGCGATTTTCCACCTGTGTGCCTCAGGCATTGCTAAAACATGCAGTACCTGACTATTTAGTCAGGGGCACTGACCTCATTTCCTTAGACAGTCAAATAAAAAATGACAACACCAACATAATGATAGCCGTCCAGTGTGAATGAATCAAAATTATACCATTTTTTGCCTGGCTGGGGTAGCTCAGTCATTGAGTGTCCACCTACGAACCAGGAGGTCGAGGTTCAATTCCCCGGTCAAGGCACATGCCCGGGTTGCAGGCTCAATACCCTGTGGGGGCGTGCAAGAGGCAGCCAATTAATGATTCTCTCTTATCATTGATGTTTCTATCTCTCTCTTTCTCTCCCTTCCTCTTTCTGAAATCAATAAAAAATATTTTTTAAAAATATATACCTTTTTTGGGCAGAATTTAGTAAATAGTTTTTACTAAGCTATTTTTGGTGTGCAGCAGAATTTTAGTAAATAGTTTATGTGTCATGCTGCTGTCCAGGGCAGGAATTGACACAGCCCCAGCAGGGGCCTCACAGGGTATCCTAAGGACAGGGCTGTAGGGGGAGCTCTGTGGGAGGACCCAGCCCTGCCTGAGGGGGAGCCACCTCCATGGTCTGCATTCTCAGATACACAAAACAGGAATGGCAAGCTTTTCAAAACAGGTATCAGATCTTTTTAAAAATTACACAAAAGAGAAATAGAAATGTCCCAAACTCCAGGCCCTGAGCGAGTTGAGTTCTCAGGGTCCCTGCTCCCTGGGGAGGATTCAGTTCTTGGGGCCCCACCTCCCCTGCAGAGTCAGAGCTGGGACATTTGATGGAGCTGGGGCCCTAGGGCGGTGGGTCCTGCCTCTTGATGGCGCTCCTGCCCCAGTCTTTCTCTCCTGTTTCATATCTTCCTCTGGATCCTCCTCCTCCTTTCTTCCTGCAGATTGGCATTCTCTTTTCACTTGTATTAGTCCTCTGGCCGCAGCAGGTACTGTCTTGTAAGATTACAGAACATATATATGATTTTCATCTGTGCGCACATACACGCAAATCCCTGCTCTCTACTAACTTGGTTTTGTAAAAGAAATATCAATCATAAGTCAACAATGATAGGATGGCTTAGCATATTCCAATAGGAGTGCCAGATGCAGGAGCCACGGAGGTTGTCTTGATAATTAAGCAGTGGTCACAGGGAGTAGAGTCTTCGAGGATGAATAGGAGCACTCTTCCTTGGGGAAAGCCTGCTTTACACCTGGTAATTCTAAGGTCATGCCCTTCCGCTCCCCTGGAGCCAGCACAGATAAGGGCACCTCTGAGGTTTGCTTGTATCTGCAGACTAGAGCCAGGTTACCAGGCACCCTGTGGAGTGCAGGGAGGGCGCCCTGGAGTCTCTGTACATTAGGCCCAGACGCCCCAGTGGAGGGAAATGCTTTCATCTGGCTCCAGAGTGGCCTCTCCACGTTCATCTGGAGCTGTTTGAGAAAGTTTTGCGGGGAGGGTTGCCCACAAGCATCTGTCCAAATCTTTCGCAGACTCTCAGAATGCTGACGAATTTTTTAATTTGGGTGTTTCATGTAGGCAATTATCATTTGGCTCATTTAAAGGGAAATGCCTGCCTGCCTTTGCTCAGAGAATTCCTATTATCTGGGAAATTGGTGGTCTAATAAGTTGGGGTAGAGGATGTTTGAGACTTGAATTCATTTCACTTTGAAGTTTTAAATTAGACTCTGGCTTTAGAAATGGCCAAGATACACTTTCTTTCTGTCTCTCTTTGCCACTCCCCTCAATGGGCTTGTTTCATGAGTCATTTCACCAGAAGGATTAGTGTTTGAAAGTTTCCCATTTCAATGACACAGCCACTGTGTGGGTCCATTCCTAGAAGAGGGACTGTACCTCCTTACAATGTGGAACACAGGGAGGCTCTCTGCTAACGACAGGGACACCGGGAATAGGTCTGAGAACACAACTGACGATTTAAAACCTTGTCCAAGCTTACTGAATAGGAAAGAGTTCTCTGATTCTACCTTAAGGTGCTGGCTCATTGTTGCATGATGGTAAAGCAAATCACAGGAATGTGTATCTTCACATTAAATTTGTCTTATTGCTATAAACGGAACTTGAAAAACACGTCCAAGTATCACATACTTACACGTTCTTGATAATGAATAAAAATCTTTGCAAGTTAAAAGGTCATTCTCAATGCTAGCAATTCTCAGATTAGAGACAAGTGTCTCACTAATAATTTCTGCTATGAACATTCTTGCTGAATTCTTATTGGCACAAGCCACTTTAAACACATTTCTATATTAAATGTTCAAACCAACTCTTTAGAGAAGTATTATCATGTCCATTTTACAGATGAGTAAAATGAGAGAAATAGAGAGATTGGGTAACTTTCCTAAAGCCGTGAAAGCAAAACAGTAGAAGAATTTCAGCTCTCAGGTGCTACATTTGCTATTTCCACATTAGCTAGGGAAGAAAGGAGATGCAGAAAATATGGATAAATGAACCAAAATCCTAGCTTTAAAGACAGTCCTAGCTTCACAGACAAAACCCAAACAACACAGACCCAAACAGGATCCACAGAGAGAAACCCATTAAAGGCTCATGATGAGGGGATGATTCAGGAAAGGAAGGAGACGGGGCAACAGAAAGGACAGAATTGCTCTGTCGTTGCTTGTGCCTGGCACTTGCCTTTGTCTTTGTTTGTCAAGATTCTGAGCAGGTGGAAACTTAAGGAAGGAAGGCCAACGATGCTTTAGCTGCCCCTTCAAGAAAACAGTGGAGCCCTAGCCAGTTTGGCTCAGTGGATAGAGTGTCCGCCCACAGACTGAAGGGTCACGAGTTTGATTCTGGTCAAGGGCACATACCTCGGTTGCAGGCTCAATCACATCGATGTTTCTCTCTCTGTCTCTTCTCTTCTCTTCCACTCTCTCTAAAAATTAATGGGAAAATATCCTCGGGTGAGGATTAACAAAAAAGAAAACATTTGAGGAGAGGGGTAAAGCATTGTAGATCACGAAGCAAAAAAAAAAAAAAAAAAAGTTTGGTTCTAAGCCTGGGATCCCAACAGAAGCCGGTGCATAGCTGTCTTCAGACGGGGATGCAGCTCCCTGTGATCAAAGGGCTCCTTCTCCTCTTCTCCTCCCCCTCCTCTGTTGAATGAGCTGAAGACTTTCCCAGTCAGCAAGATGCTGTTTCATTCATTCAGCTAGTTCAAGGGGCCTCTTGGTCCTGGAGTTTAGCCAGTCCCCCAAGTATTGAAAATAAGTATCCCTCCTGTGCTCCCCAAATCCAAATCCACCTGTCCTCCTCTTCTTGGATTTCTCTGGTCCCCTGAACATCCGCCAACAGGAAGAAGGGGAAGACTTTCATGCTAGAATGCCCAGCACCTGCAGACAGTGAAGGGGAGCTTTAACGTTATATGGTGCCACGTTCGGCTGAGTCTTTGTAACTATGGCATGCACCTCTCATGCTTCTGTCCTTCATTTCCCCAGATCTTCCTGGCTAACGAAGAACCCCCCAGCAAAGCTGAGCACTCAGAATATCCCTCCTCTGCTCCATCACTGACCCTTGTCATCAGTAATGTCCATACATGAATGTTACCTTTTCAATCCCTAAAGCAAAAATTCTTCAGCACTGAGAATGCAATATCAGAACTTGCTGTAATTCTTGCATTCATTTGCCACATGCTTCAATAAACATTTACTGAATCCAATATATGCCAGGCATTATTTTAGGTGCATTGGATACAAAGATGGTTATAACACTAACCCTAATCTCAAGAAGCATATCATTTCATACAAAAGTTTTGAACAGAAATCCAAATTTTAATAAACTATATCTAGTTTAGCATTTTATTAATCCTATATAATAAAGAGGTAATATGCAAATTGACCATCACTCCAACACACAAGATGACCGCCCCCATGTGGTCAAAGATGGCCACCACAAGATGGCAGGCAGGGGAGGGCAGCTGTGGTCGATCAGGCCAGCAGGGGAGGGCATTTGGGAGCAACCAGGCCAGCAGGAGAGGGCATTTGTGGGTGACCAGGCTGTCAAGGGAGGGCAGTTAGGGGCAATCAGGCCAGCAGGGGAGGGCAGTTAAGAGGGACCAGGCCTGCAGGGGAGGGCAGTTGGGGGTGACCAGGCTGGCAAGGGAGGGCAGTTAGAGGTGACCAGGCCAGCAGGGTAAGGCAGTTAGGGGCAATCGGGCCAGCAGGGGAGCAGTTAGGCATCAAGCAGGCTGGCAGGCGAGTGGTTAGGGGTGATCAGGCTGGCAGGGGAATAAATAAGGGGTGATCAGGCTGGCAGGCAGAAGCAGTTAGGGGCAATCAGGCAGGCAGGCAGGCGAGTGGTTGGGAGTCAGCAGTCCTGGATTGTGAGAAGGATGTCTGACTGCCCGTTTAGGCCCAAACACATCGGGCCATAACAGGGAGTTGGACATCCCTCGAGGGGTCCCAGATTGGAGAGGGTGCAGGCTGGGCTGAGGACACAACCCCCGTGCACAAATTTCGTGCACTGGGCCTCTAGTCCTATATAATAAAAGGCTAATATGCAAATTGACCAAATGGCAGAACGACTGGACACTATGATGCACACTGACCACCAAGGGGCAGATACTCAATGCAGGAGCTGTCCCCTGGTGGTCAGTGTGCTGCCACAGGGGGAGTACTGCTCAGCCAGAAACCCTGAGCTGGGCTCACAGCTTGCAAGTGCAGCGGTGGTGGCAGGATCCTCTCCTGCCACCGCGGCAATGCTAAGGATGTTTGATTGCCAGCTTAGGCCATCAATTGGACATTCTTCAAGGGCTCCCGGACTGCGAGAGGGTGCAGGCCAGGCTGAGGGACACCCCTGAGTGCACAAATTTTGTGCACCAGACCTCTAGTTAATTATAATTTTTTTAAAAACAAAGTCATCAGCCAGCCAGCATAGCTCAGTGGTTAAGCATTGATCAGCAGTCTGGTCAGCAAGCCAGTTCTGCACAAAAGCAGCCAGCATAGCTCAGTGGTTAAGCATTGATCAATGAACCAGGAGGTCATGTTTGGAGTCCAAGTCAGAGCATGTGTCCAGGTTGTGTCCCTCAAATTGTTCAGTCCCACAATCCCTTTGTACTCTTAGAAATTATTGGTCCCCAAAGAGCTTTTGTTTATGTGGGTTATATCCATTGATACTCACTATTAAGAATTAGAACTGGCCGAAACTCTCCCTTCCTCTCTCTAAAATCAACAAAATTATATTTTTTAAAAACACAACAAAGTTACCAAAAACTTTTATTTTACTTAACCATTGAACTCTTTTTATAGGCCATAGATTGAGTAACATATTTTTTGGTAAGTAAAGTGTGTGTTTTTTTGTTTTTGTTTTTGTTTTTTGTTTTTTTAATAAATGTGCATATTTTATTTATTTTTTTATTTTTATTTTTTAATATATTTTATTGATTTTTTACAGAGAGGAAAGGAGAGAGACAGAGAGTTAGAAATATCGATGAGAGAGAAACATTGATCAGCTGCCTCCTGCACATCTCCTACTGGGGATGTGCCAGCAACCCAGGTACATGCCCTTGACCGGAATCGAACCTGGGACCTTTCAGTCCGCAAGCCGACACTCTATCCACTGAGCCAAACTGGTTTCGGCTAAAGTGTGTGTTTTTAACTACATTTGTACTTTAAGAAATAAACCCTTTAGCAATCTGGAAAATGCACTCATCCAGAATGGCTTTGTATTAGTCAGCTTTGCTGCAGCAACAAACAATTCCCAAAATCTCAGTGACTTGCAATGTTTATTTCTCACTCATGGTACATCTGGGCTCTCTTATCAGCTGTGGGTCTTTTCCACATGCCTTCTGATTTCAGAACCCATGCTGAAGGTATCTGGGACATACTGATCTTGTGAGAGGAAAAGAATGAAATAACTGGTGGAAGCATGCACTGTCTCTTACAGCTTCTGCCTCAATGCGTGTATGTTATTCTCACCTTATTTCATTGTCCAAAGTAGGTCACAGCATCAAGGTCAAAATCAGTTGGGTATATACTCTTCCCACAGACAAGGGGTCGGAAAGGAGAGCAAATATTTATTGAATTCCAAGGCCTTCAGTAAGCCTATTTTGCTGGCTGAATGAGGCTGTATCTATATTTTTGTCTATATCTGTCTCAAAGAATATAATGATCCAAGCATGCTGGGAGAATTATAAATGTCAAAAAAACATGATACTTGAGGTTGTATGCTAATCTGACATCAGGCTTCTAGCACTCTTCCGCCTTGCACTTAAGAGGCCTGGAAAGGAACTGAAGTGATTTTGTTAGCCTTCTCTCAAATTTCTGTGACATTTGGGAGCAGATGGCAGCAAGAAGATGTTTTGATGAGGGAAACTGTCTTCCTTTAGCCAGTATTTTAGTGTTGTGCATTGCCATTTTGATGCATTTAAAATCTTTGTTTTCATAGATTCATTATTTAACAAATGAGATCACTGAAAGATAGATTTTAAATCTGATTACAGCAACCATCTGTGGTTCAATTTTTCTTTTCTTTGGTATGTTTGTTTTTTAAACTATCCCCAAACTGAAGTCAAGCTTCCAAGGATCTTACAAACATACAATCCCACCTGTGAAGTCTATCTTGCCAGTTTCTCTGCCTTCACTGCACCCACCTGACCCAAGGTGCCCTCCGGTCACCTGGATGCTGGCCTCCATCCCCCTGACAGACCTCCCTCCTGCACATGCTCTGCTGCCTGCCCTACAGTTCTTAGCACTGCAGCCAGAGTGAGCCTGTGAAATCAGAAGTCAGATCATGTGTCTCCTCGGTTCCAAACCCTGAAATGGCTCCATTTCATTCAAAGCAAAAGACAACTCCATCCAATCACTTACAGGGCTCTACCTGACCTGGGCCCTGAGACCCCCATCACCTTCTCCATCCTTCCCCACTCACTCTGCTCCAGCCTCACCAGCCTCCTTTCCCAGAACCAAATACACTCCCATGTATCTTTTCTCCAGGTGTTCCTCTTCTTTTTGCCTGAGTGATCTTCCCCTGACATCTGTTTGATTAATCCCCCCATTACTCACGTCTCACCTTCCCAAGGAGGCACAGGCTGGTCACTTTGTGCTCATGACATCTGCCCGCTACTGCGGGCCCACCTCACCTGCTCTGCTTGTTCTCTCTTCAATAGCTTCATCACCATTTAACCTTCTTGATAGTGTGTTGGTTAGATTTACCGTTTAATACCTGTCTTTTCTCTTCCGTAAGTTTGATGGGACTAGCTTGGTGTCGTTGTCTATTTTGCTCACTGAGGTGTCCCAGGTGCCAACAATCATGATGGGGACAGAGTAGATGCTCAGTTTCTTGAGTGATAGCATAAATCCCTATCTTCATTCCTTGAAGTAAAAACGTGTAAAGAAACTTTTTGGATTGTTAGGTTATTCCCTTTATCATTTCACTTGTTTTCAAACAAAAACTGTAAAATATCAATTTGCACTTTATTCTAATACTAGAGGCCCGATGCACAAAAATTTGTGCATTGGGGGTGGGGGGTAAGGTCCCCTCAGCCTGGACTGTGCCCTCTCGCACTCTGGGACCCCTTGGCGGATAAACACCTGCTGGCTGAGGCCCGCTCCCTGGGGAATTGGGCCTAAGCTGGCAATCAGACATCCCTCTGGAAGCCCAGGAGCCCTCAGGGGATGTCCACTTGCTAGCGGGGAGCAGGCCTAAGCTGCAGTCTGACATCCTTAGTGCTGCTGAGGAGGAGAAAGAGGCTCCCACCACCACCGCTGTACTAGAAGCCATCAGCCTGGCTTGTGGCTGAGCAAAG
>NW_006295180.1:3052436-3068851 GCF_000327345.1 Myotis davidii | reverse complement strand
AGTGATAATTATGCAGGATTTGCTGGTGTGACTTTGGAAATGATGTGTCTCCTACCACAAAAGCAGAGAATAGGAAGGCAAAGTCTTTCATAAAGATGTTACAAAAAGTGATTCAAACATTAGAAGTGTCACTAGGTTAAACTAAGTGTTTCTTAAATTATTGTCATACAGGGCAAGTTGTACATATAGAGAAGAAAGTTAGAATATTATATTCCTTGCTGCTATCCTTTCTCATGAAATTTTGAAATAAGACTAGGATTTTACCTTTTCTTTTACATTTCCATCATAAAATTATCACTAAAAAACTAAATTATTTTTTCAAATATTAGGACACAGTTGTAAATTGCATCATTGTTCACCTGACAATAAGTTTTTTTATTGATTGAATTTTTTCAAAATATAGAAAAAGAGAGAGAGAGAGAAACATTGATTTGTTGTCCTACTTATTTATGCATTCATTGGTTGATTCTTGAATGTGTCCTAATAAGGGATTGAACCCACAACCTTGATGTATTGGAACTACACTGTAACCAGTTGAGCTTCCTGGACAGGACTCTCGACAATAATTTAAGAAACACTTAGCTAACCTAGTGAGACTTGTAATGTTTGAAGCTAGGATTTGCCTTCCTGTTCTCTGTTTTTATGGTAGGAGATATAGCACCTCCAGAGGCACACTATTTCTTCTTTGTCCAGAAAATTAGTGGTGTCAAAAGGTAAAATTGACCATCAGAGTTCTTGTATCTGGCATGTATTGGCATTTGAGAGCAGAATGGAGAGATTTGTTGATTATCTATAATCATTTACTTTTAGGAGTGCTTTTAGGTACATCCAAATTAGTTTATTCAGCACGCTTTAATTAAGTGTCATCTCCAGTGTAGGCACTGGAGGCGCGGTGCACAACACTCATGCACTGAGGGGGTGGGGGGACTCTCGCAGCCCGGGACCCCTCACTTCTTACTGCCCGCCTGCAGTGGAGGCGGGAGAAGCTCCTGCCACCATCACTGCACTCGTCAGCTGTGAGCCTGGCTTCTGGCTGAGCAGCACTCCCCCTGTGGGAGTGCACTGACCACCACGGGGCAGCTCCTGTGTTGAGCATCTGCCCCCTGATGGTCAGTGAGCATCATAGTGACTGGTCGTTCCGCCCTTTGGTTGATTTGCATATTAGCCTTTTATTATATAGGATAAGCCTTCATTCATCATGCTTAAGGAAGCAGCGGTTTTCAACGTGTATCAATTTCCTGTGGGGGAGGGGGGATCAGCATTTTCAACATCATCATATAACACTTTGGTGATCAATGTGCAAAGCTAGGCATTACTCTCCTCATTTTACAGTTCATGCCATTGAGCACAAGTGGGTAGCTGTAGTGTCCCTCAGAATTCAATCCATATCTTAACCTTAATCTTTTTAGTTACACTTTTTCTACTGGGTTACTCAAATGTGACTTGAATGCCAAATGAACAGAGACCACCCTAATGATTTGAGTTTATTACAGAAATGAAGCTGTCATTGCATCATTTGGGAAATTTGAGGATGCTACCTAAATCAGAGCCATGTGATGGATAAACCTTACCAGTGTCTACTCCAATATCTCCTTTTTAAAAAATGACCTAACTTACACTGTCAAAAGCCACCCCAGTCCCTCTGCTCCATCTGCAAAGTTCCAGAATGCTCGGTGATTCTATTAGTGTTTGTGCCCCTGTTGGCAGCATTTGTCAGAGTCTATATTTTATAAACATACAACCCACCCTCGATTAGATTATGGACAGTGATCCAAAAAGGACCTGGTTTTACTAAGCCTTACAATGATTTTCTCATAACAGTTGACTCTGAAATAAAACAGGGATTGCATCTCATCTACCTGTGGGCTGTGTTACCCTCAACAAGTCATTTAAACTTCCCAAGCCTGTTTACTCATCAGTACAATGGGCATAATAACAGGACCTATCATATAGAGTCCTTGGGAGGATTAAGTGAAATGATGCAAGTATGCCTTCTATTAGCTCTTCCAACAATCAATCTCAGGTAAATGAAGAGTCTACGTGAGCTATGATGCTCCTGCTTGTTAACAGAGCATGTTACCCATCCATACTAAATATATGAGCAATGCAGCACTCCTTATAAACCCTCAACCTGTCCCAATAACGGGCTAGAAAACTGAGCTCCTCTTGTGTAGCTAAACCTAATGACATGAGCAGGCAAGAAGTTTCACTCCGTGTAACTTCCTTGTCAAATAACAGTAGTCTTTGCGGAAGAAGTGCATTAGAGAAAATTGTCTTTTGGGGAAAAACTAAAAAGTCTGGGACAGTGTCCAACTCATTTATAATGTAATGCATTGAATGCAGGCTTCACCTTATGCAAATAGCACACTACACCTGCACAACCTCTATTTGGTTAGTGGCTCTTCAATCTAGGATAGAACTGTACCTGGGCCTGTCTGAGGGAAGTGGTGAAACACACACTCATGTGGATTTATAATTACATGGGGAGAGGGGTTGGACTAGTTGCGAAATCTTTACGTATGGGATCCAGTTTGGTTGAAATAATATGGCCTATTAAAATGCTTCATTTCCTTTGACTTGCTCCCGCTAATGGCCAAGCATAGCAGAAGCAATGGCAGCTACTGTTTCAGACACACTTCTAGGTAGTTTTCCTTCCCATGCAGACAGGACAGTATGAGTAACCGAAGTCCATCCTTCCACTTGTTCAGAGACGTATGCAGACCTGTGAGACACTGTCATTATCTCCATCTTAAAGGAGTGCACAGTGGGAAACGGAGGGCAGGAAACCTGGAAACCACCACCTCTACTGAGTAGGACACGTTCTGCAGGAGCTACGCATGATGCCAGTCGAAGAAAAGAGGTTTCCTTTGGTTTTTCCAAACTGTCACAATTCGGGGTTGGGTTTCGAGGAAGAAGCAGGCCTACCTGAACCTGGCTTTGAAATAGTGCTGCAATTTCTAAGGCAAAGAAGGGAGTTAGAAGCTTCCAGAGACAGAAGAGGGAGAGAGGAAGTATAGAGCCTTGACAGTATAGGAATAGCTCATTTTACTGCACTTCACTTGATTGTACTTCACAGCAAAACATTACAGCTCACATTATGACACTCGCTTTACTGGGGTGATCTGGAACCAAACCCACAATATCTCTGAGGTGTGTCTGTATAAAGACTATTGGGACAGTAATGTGGCTGAAAACCATATCAGAAAGGAAAGGAAAGAAAACCCCATTTAGTCCAGCCCCTACTATGTGCTGCGCCTTGCTAGGTACTTTAAGAAAAGGATTCCCTGACTCCTCCTGTAAGCCTACCCACAGATGAGACAACTGGGACTCTGAGAGGTCAAAAAGGTCACATAGCCAGTCAAGTGCAAATCTGAGGCCAAGTTCAGCTTGTGACTCGGGGCCAGTGCTCTTTGCATAAGATACACAGATGCCGTGTGGACTGGGAAACGGAAATCCAGAAACAGTCAAGGGGAGCAAGACTCTGCTATTACTTTCAGTAAACCTGTGTTTGTCAACAGTAGAAAATTAATTGCTGCTTTAAGGGTCTTCCACTCTCCTCTCTCCACACAGGAATTGCTACCTGGATAATAACAACAGAATGTCCTAAAAGTTAGTAATCAGCAAAATAAATCATTACCTAATTGGACAGATATGCAGGATGGTCCTGAGATCTCTTCATTGTTGTATACCATTGATCCTTGAACAAATCGGGGGTTAGAGAAACTGAACTGAAAATGCACGGATAATTGTTGACTCCAAAAAGTGCTTAACTACTGGTAGTCAACTGTTGACTAGAAGCCTTTCTGATAACATAAACAGTGGGTTAACACATATTTTCTACATTAGACCATATGTATTATATTCTGTTGTTCATGACATACCTAACTTAATTCTTAAATTTTTCCATATTTCTAGGTTATACAGTTTGTGAGTTTTTCCAAATTGTCACAAATCTCAAAAACTATTCCACTATATTCATTGAAAAAAAAATCTGTGTCTGAGGGGACACACACAATTCAAACCTGTGTTGTTGGAGGGTCAACTGTATGTGATTTTTAAAACTTGTGTTTTGTGACTACCTTATCCCTCCTCTGTGTGACCTTCTGTCCCCTGGGCCTCTGTAGCTTGTGAGGTAATAACACCAATAGCTTCTTTAAAATTATTATCATTTTTTATTGTTGACACTATTACAAATGTCCCCCACTAATAACAATAGCTTTCAACCAACCTGTCAACCCCTCATTTCCAGCCCTCAGACTGACCAAAGGCAAAGAAGCCATTTGCTTCCTTCTTTTATTTTCTTCCATCAATACTGCAAATATTACTTCTCCCTCAAAGACAGGCAGCTCACTCAAGGTGAAAACCCTTTTCTAAGTCAGGAGTCACGTGGGCCTCCAGAATCAGCAAAGCAGCCCTGTTGGTAGACGATTCAAGTACCCTCACTTCTATCTACCTGGGCCAGATGAGCCCTCTTGGAGCAGGGATGAGGGAAGAAAGGCTCCCTAGGCTGGCCGTAAGGTTGTGCTGTCAATTAGCTCACATTAATGGCAATTTGCAGGGACTACCTCTTCCACTAGGACCTGTGGCATTTTTATTGCAGTCCCTCCACTTTCACTTTTTAAGCTTTATCGCCATCTTGTGACTACTTCCTACATTGCATGTGAATGATTCCGCACAGGTAACCTGCCTCGCATTGACTCATTTACTCAAGTGCTTTTTGAGCCTCTAATACCCAACCCACTTGCCCAGAAAAAAACAGAATGATAGAAGTAAAGAATAACAAAACCCAGAAGTACTGTTATAATTATTATTTAATACCCTTTAAATCCAAGTAGTCAGGCTTGCACTGACCTGGGTTTAAAGAGGCATTGAACTTCTGGAGTCTCCAGCTGACTTCTCAGCCCAGCCACACTGTTGCCCTATGAGAACTAGACGTGTCCTGCTATATAATAATATCCCATTAGAGTTGTGGGACACCTGAGAAGCAGAATGTCGTCTCTAGCTTATATACATAAAATTACAGAAATAATAAATGCCCAGCATAGGAAAAAATTCAAAAAGTGAAAAAATTAAAATTGTCTTTGATCTCATCACACAGAGATAACTATCTCAATTAACATTTTAGTGTGTATCTCTCATATGTTATGCATATATGTTACAAAAGTAAACCATATTTTACATGCTGTTTTTAAATTTTTAAACTGAAACTTTAAATAGCATTAAGGCCTCTTTCTTGTTGGCTGCTGTATTCATAGAGCCTTGAATAACATTCGGCACACAAAGGCTTCCTAAAAGTAGCTGTGAAATAAGTTAATATGAATAAACAATTTGCATAATTGCTTTTAGTACCTTATAATATTCCACTTTGAGGTTATCCCATATTTATTTAATTTACTCTTATCGGATAGTGTAATTTTTTTCTATTTTTACTAGAGGCCCGGTGCACAAAATTCATGCACTCACGGGGATGAGCGGCGAGGGGGGGTGGGCATCCCTCAGCCTGGCCTGTACCCTCTCACAGTCCGGGAGCCCTTGAGGGATGTTCGATGGATGGCTTAGGCCCACTCCCAAAGCCATCAGTCAGACATCCTTAGCACTGCCGTGGAGGTGGGAGAGGCTCCCGCCACTGCCACTGAGCTCACCAGCCGTGAGCCTGACTTCTGGCTGAGCAGCACTCCCCGTGTGCTCAGGGAGTGCTCAGGGACTGACCACCAGGGGGCAGCTCCTACGTTGAGTGTAGTTCAGCTGTTCTATTGATTTGCACTTAGCCTTTTATTATATAGCATTATTAACAAAACTATAGTAAGCAAAGTTTTGGGGGTTTGGTTAGAGAATGACATAGTAAAGGGCCCCTCAGTCAACCTTGTAATAATGAGACCAGCAGCACCAATGTGGTACCTGCTTTCTAAATAAAACAAGAGTTCTGATGCAGAAGGGTGCTATGTCCCTGCAAATCTTACCCATCCAAGTGAGACCAAAGTGGCATCGTCTTCCTTGGAACTTTTATCCGCGATCCTCAATTCTACTTGCAAACTAGAATTACCTCGAGAAATTTTAGAACTTGGGACACCTGGATCCCAGCCCCCAGAGATTCTGACTTAATGGGTCTCAGGTGGGTCTCACCCATGTGTAGTTTCTAGAACTCCAGGGAATTCCATGTGCAGCCCGGAAAGAGAAACTCTACATGGAGTCACCCACTGATTTCATGTCAGGGAGACCTCAGGAGCGGGGAGACAGCCTAGTGAAGTAGCCCTCCTCAAGTGTGTGACCCAAGATGAGCACACATCATGGGCATTGTGGCCTCTCAGACACAAAGCTGCAAGTTCTGCATCCTCGTGCTCATTGGAACACCTTGGAGCCATTTCAGGGAACTCATAACAGAAGCAATGCAAGTGGAGCAAGTACTTGCTTGCCAATCCCACAATGACTTTATATACATCAGTCATGCCCTGTGCACAAAGACAGACAGCATCTCTCTACTGTGACGTAGTAAATCCATTAGCAGGTGTTATCCTTATAACTCAACTTGACTATTACAATAGGCTTCCACTGTTAGGTAGGAGGATATGAGCTTGGGAACTATATACATACATTGCCATTGGTTTAGCACCATCTGGTAGACTTATGAGGGAGTTTCTTCTCTCAAATTCTTTAGAAATGTAGACCACATATCCCTTTGACAATTCCCTTACCTGATTAGTTTGCTCTCACATATACCAGACTTCTGAACGGAGCATGCCCAGATCACTTACCCTTCACCCCAAGGCACAGCTAAGTGCTTCACACAGGACCAAAATGCCAGACAGTCCCACGGGACGAAAATGAGATAAAGGCTCCTGTTCCCCAGGAGATTCTAGTTAAAAATAAAGGAAAACAACGAAAAAACATTCTTCAGTGCCAAAAACAGTTCTGACCACATTTCTTCAGGGACTGAAGCACCTCCGTTTTAAAACTCCACTGAACTGAGAGTTTCTCGCGTGTTTTTCTTCCCACCCACTTGCTTTTGATCTGCGTAACTCTTTCTCTTTTCATCATCACTCCTGTATTTTTTTGGAGGGGTGGGAGGGTCTCTCTGAGAATTGGAAATGTCCATTTTGTATCTCTCTCCAGTATGCTAAGGGTGGAATTCGAAGTATTCAGAAGTTCTATGGAAGTCTCCTTGGTGAAGTTTAAAGTCCCTGCAGGCTGCCTGAGCAGTTCGCTGTCACAGTGACTTCCACCTAGAACCCGTCACGTGGGCCAGCGGCAGGTGTGGAAAAGGTGTTTCAAATACAAGTTATCAAATTGATATCAGCAACATTCTTCTCCGAGGAGTACTTTCTGAAAATAGCACCTAATTGAACTGAGTAATAAATGAGAGTCATCAACAGCTTTTGTTTCTCTGTCCTTTTGTTCTGGAGTGGACAGGAAAATATCTCACAACCTTCCCTTTGACTGCCTTTGACTAGAATATTTCTATTAGCATTAAACACGCCTAACCCCTCCCATGCTAAAAATAAACCCCCTCCATCCCACATCCGCTTATTATTGCCATAGGTTGTCCCTAACTTCTCCTACTCCAACACACGCACACACACCCCTAATTTATAGTGTCCACCTTCACTTATGTCTTCAATCTGACTCATTATGTCCTCCTCCCCAAACGTAATGCGCACCTTGTAGTCTGTCCCTTACTTGACTTTCTGGCACCATTCAGTTCCATGGACCACTTTTTCCTTGAAACACCATTTTCCTGGCATCAGGCCACTAGGTTTCCTTAGAAATTTGTTCATACGTTGTTGGCTATTCCTGAGTTCTTTTTAGCCTCTATTCCTCCTTCTGCTCCCCTGAATCTTGTGTCACACTGTCCTGGCCTCTCCCTTCCTCTTCCCTCTGTAGTTTCTCTGACTCTAGGACCTGTCCACTCCCACATCTCCAAACACCAGCTGTGAGCTGATGCCTCAAAGAACTCCCTTCCACCCAATTACTCTCCTGGCCCTAAAACCGTGTGTCCAACAGACCTCATAATCTCAGCAAGTCCCTATGCTGCCTGTCCCCATGAGTGGCAACCCCAACAGCCCATTTGCCAAACGGAAACCTGATGACTGAACCCCACATCCTGTCACCTAAATATCTCAGACACATGGTCCATTTCCATCTCAGCTACTGTCTTCGTCCCTTCAGACCTCTATAACAGGACCAAGACTGGGTGGCTCACAGAACAGCAATTTCTGTCTCACGGTGTTGGAGGCTGCTGGCAGATCCCATGTCTGGTGAGAGCCTGCTCCAGGTCAGAGATGGCCGTCTTTTACCTATAGCCACATGGTGAAGAGAATGAGGGAGCTCTCAGGGTTTCTTTTACAGGGCACTAATCCCACTCATGGGGCTCCACCCTTGTGACCTGATCACCTCCCAAAGGCCCCACCTCCAAACATCATCACATTGGGAATTAGGTGTCAACATACAGGGTTGGGCAAATGCTTCACTTTTCAACCCACTTCACTTTTCCTCTTAAACTTCACTCATTCCTAGGCTTACAGTTGTGAGTACTCGAAACACAGAATTCATCCTTGTATTATTACTTATTAGTTATTGCATTGTGTTCTACACGAGCAACCAGAGACCTACTTTTGCCCCACCCTGTATAAGCGGAGAGGTGAGGATGCTGCTTTAATCAAGGCAGCTGGCATCACCTCTCACAGGGTCACCGCAGTCACTTGGCCAAACATGGCTTCCTTTCATTTGACCCAGAGTCCGCACTGCAGCTAGAATGCCCTCTCTACACTGCAGTCCACCCTGGTTATCAGGATCGCCCCATGGCCTTTATAGCACAAACCCCTTTGCATACGCTCTGCAAGGTTCCCTCTGACCTCCCACCTACTGATCCCTCCAGCCTCCTATGTCCACCAGCTCCACTGCACTGCACTCCAGCCCAGGACTCAGGCACTCGCCCTGCTGTGTCCACCTCAAGCTGCTTACATACGCTGTTCCCTTGGCCTGAAATATGACCTCCAGTAGAGCAACTCCGTCTCAGTCCACTGCTTTGCTGAGTTATAACTACATATCCTACACAGCCTCCCCAGGGAAAGCTCCCGCAGCCCCCCAAAGCTGGGATAGGGGCTCCTGTGTCCCCCCAGAGCAGGTGAGTATACTTCAATCCCATCACTCATTATCTTGGACCAAAGTGGCCTACATGTCTGTGTCTTCTCCCTTTAAATAAACTGCAGATTCCATAGGTAGAGTGAATTTTACATATCATTCATCCACAAAGTCTGTCACCTGCCTGACATGCAGTAAGTGATCGATGAATCACAATGAAATGCAGCATGATTTTGCTTTCCTAATTCAGGGATGGTATGAAGAACTGTGACAGAAGTGATCATTTTAAAGACATTAAAGTAATAAAAGCATACCCAGACGGAAGAGAACAATCAGCCCTTTACCTGATACCCTGGTTAATGTAATTTTAGTCGGGTCTGTATGTTACCAACTGTTATAAGATCCCAACTAATATGGTTCGTTTAATTTGTCCAAGTGAAGGAAATTACAATTGCAGGTGTGTCTCTATGTAGATACTTGCAAGTGCTCATAACATGTTAACACTAAAGTCATTAGGCAGCCAGGTGAAGGAGGTAAGCTAACATTTCCTAGCGATCAGCGTGTGTTTGCCTGCGCCCTCTGCTGGATTGACTGAGAATAGCTCCAGTGTGAAAAGACTCCAGGAATGATTGTTTAGGATCAACCCAAGAGTGAGGTTCTAGGTTCAGATCAACTCAGACTTTGTAGAGGAGAATGAGTGGTTAAAAGCCCAGATGAAGCTGTGTGACATCACCATTGGACAGGAAACTGCTGTTCTGCGGCCTCGTGCAAGCTCCTTGGTGGGAGGCCCACACTCCCTTGTCTGCACACTTCCCTATGTCCCTCCAGCTGAGGGGTGTGGCTTTCTGGTGGCAGCACAGGGCCCTCACCTCTAGGCATACAGCCCTCCCCTTCCACCACCAGTGGCCATTGCCTTGGCAGCCAGAAAACCAAGTCTCTGACCAGCTGACCCTCGTTAAGGCCTGGTTGTCAGATTTCACAGGCATCCTGCAAATATGTCCTTTTATCTGGCACCCTATCTCTGACACACCCAGCTCTACCACCTTCTGGCTGCCTGATGCCACCTTGCTTCACTTTTCAACCCACTTCACTTTTCCTCTTAAACTTCACTCATTTCTAAATTGCTCAAACTTTTAAAACATATCTTTCTTCATTATTTTTTACTTGTCTTAATCCTTTCCCCATTGTTGTTTTTATTTTTTATTGTTTTTGACTATTTCCTTTCTTCTCATTATTTTCTCTAAGCTATAAACTTACGCAGTGACTTATTATTTAACCTCACTTTCAGTCCTCCTCATCTTTTCACTAGGAGGCTTTCAAGCTTTAAATTTCTTGGTCTCTTAAATCACTTGCTCTTTTATATTGTCTTCTCCTATTTTAATATTTTATCAACTTTTTCCTATCCTGCCCCATTTCAGTGTTTGAATCCGCATGTGAATTATTTTTTTTACCAGATTTTTACTTTATTTACTTTTCACTAATTATTCCTAACCCTTGTGTGTATGTTTTATTTTAATTCAACATTTTATTTGATATTCAAACCTCCTTTGCTTTATTTTTTTACATTGTTCATAGAAGCATTATCTACTCTTTTTATTTTTAAATTGTTATTTCTTTCTATTACTTTACAAAAGGCAATTCAAGAAGCATCTGATAAAGGTGACAAGGGGGAGATGACATGCACCTGGAAGGAGCTCACATACTAGTAGGTGCTTGACCTTCCCTCGGGCAGGGGGCAAGGGCAGCAGGAGCCGCGGCAGGTGCTGCCCTGCACGTGGTGTCTCTGTGAGCAAACAATGAAGGCCACTGAGTCAGGAAGGGAGGCAAAGAGGGGCACCTTGGAGGCGCTGACTCTCAGTTGGGCTGCTGGCTAATGAAGATTCTGTTTTCTGCTTATCACTGTAATTGGGCAGCAGTATCTGCACATGCATACCCAAAACATTACTACAGGTAATTTCAGTATAGACGGCTGCTCCCTGACTTCGTAGGAAGTGAAGAAAGTTGAGGAGACCTGAGGACAAGAGGCTCCCCTCATCTGCTCCCCCAAAGATGGTAATAAAACAAAACAAAAACAAAAGGAGTTAATGCAAATGCAGAGAGGGAGTGATGGAGGGAAGGAAAAAGTGAGACTGAAGTTACAGGAAGTTTTATATCAACTTTTTCCACCCTAAGAGGGACAAGAGTAGGCACCTTAGATAGACCCATGTCCCTGAGAATTAAACTCTGTCTGTGCTTGACCTCTGCTTTCCAGAGGCGGGTGGGAGGCATTCCGCCCCCCAGGGGACATTTGGCCATGTCTGCAGACTTGTTGGGTTGTCACCATCTATGAGGAGGGTGGGGTGCTACTGGCATTAGCAGGTAGAAACCAGGGATGCTGCTTTAACACCCTGCAACCTACACAACAAAATTCACCCAGCCCCAAAGGCCAACAAGCTGAGGTTGAGAAAACCTGCTGTAATGACAGTTCTCACAACATTGCTCTCACATTAAAGGACTTTTATTCACTCTCAGTTAATGATCTCTTCTCCCAAATCCCCTGTGGTAAAACAGTATCAACCCCACCAACCAACCATGGCCAGATGTCCCAGTCCCTCTCTTATTTCCCTATGAATTATTTCCCCACATCTTTCCCAGGATGAGGATTCTCTTCCCAGTGGTCGTTTCTTCTTCCTGAGCCACAGCCCCGCGCCCTGACCAGAGCCGCGTAAGCCCGCACTGGCCGTCTCAACAAGTCACTAACCAGCAGCCGGGCCCAGAGAAACTGAGCTCGCTAAGGACGGGGTCAGCTGTCCAAGACCCAGTAGGTGCCTGTGACTCCTTTCCGCCACCAGCCCTGCATATACCCGGGCTCCTGCCTGTTCAGCTTACAGGTTTGAGGATGAGGGGCTACGGAGGAAGGGAAGCAGACATCCACATAGGCAGGACAGAGTGCGGGGGGTGAAGGAAACCCCCATGCCACCCCCAACTCTTGGTCATGTTCCTTAACCGCTCTGTGCCTCGGTTTCCTTATACGTAAAGTGGGGATATCTTAAAGGGTTGTTGTGAGAATCAAGTGAATTGGGACAAGGAAAGCTAAGGGCCAGGCACAACAACTGCCTGGTGAAGGGCGGGAAACATGAATCTGGGCGGTGAATCAATAGCCAGGAAGTGCATGTTCTTGTTGCTAGTGCTACCCTTAAACAACATGGTTACAGATGTATCAGCCAGATGGTCAGCGAGACCAAAGGTTAGCTCTCTCCAAGGGTAAGCGAAAGCCAAACAAGTCTCAGTTCCTTACAAGGGCAGCGGGACTGGACTCTCCTGGCTCAGGTTGCTATTTGAGGACGCACTTACCAAGCGCAAGGCTCCAAGCTTCCCTGCTGCTTTCTTCTCAGCGCCTTCTCCTTGGCCCCAGGGGAGTCTGTGCCTTCCCGCCTATAATTCAGTACATAACTATGATGTAGCACAAATGAAGTGGGATCTTAATCATTTTATTAAAGGTAAGAAATATGGCTATCCCCTTGAGATGATACGAACACAAAATAGTTTTAAAATTATTGGCCATGGTTATGTCTTTCCACCAGCTGAGTTATAAAGTCTGTGAAAAGGTTAATTAAGAGGATTGCAGCCTATTAACAATCATAGACAGTTCTAAAGAGGTCAAGAACTCAGTTGTAATATCTATGGATTTGTGGTTCCATCTTATTTCCTGATCATACCACACATTTTATAATTTTAACATCTTATTAAGGAGGTAACTGCCTTAAAACTTTAAAAATAAAATCCTGTTTTTTAACCTTCAGGCATTTTTTAATGGAAAGTTTGCTTATTACTTTAACAGAATACGTCCATCCATTTTTAGATGCAGGGATAATCCAGCTATTATTTCATATTCTCAGCATCTGGAACAGAGAGCACTTCTTAGTTATATTTATAAATGAATAAAATATACAGATGAGTCCTAACCGGTTTAGTTCAGTAGATAGAGTGTCGGCCTGTGGACTGAAAGGTCCCAGGTTCTATTCCGGTCAAGGGCATGTACCTGGGTTGCAGGCACATCCCCAGTAGGAGGTGTGCAGGACGCAGCTCATTGATGTATCTCTCTCGCCGATGTTTCTAACTCTCTATCCCTCTCCCTTCCTCTCTGTGAAAAATCAATAAAATATATTTTAAAAAAACATATACAGATGAATTAATACATAAACTGTAAAAGCCACAGATTTTATTTTGTTGGTTTGGGTTGTGTTAGGTTTTTTAAACTAGTCTCTTTTATAGAAACCACACTAACAATAGTTTCCCTGGAATGAGAGTCACATTAAACCTTTTGAACTTCACTCTCCTGACACCTCTCTCACCTGGGGAAGGATAAATGGCTCATCACCCAGAGAGTGAACCTTACATATCCCCAGGTCACTGACCATTTCTCCGTCTTGTCTCATCCCGCCAACCTAATATAGAATTAAAGGAATGGCCTGGCTTCTGAGACCTTTGTATCCCAATCCAGGCTCTTCTCCGTCTTTTTTTTTTTAATATATTTTATTGATTTTTTACAGAGAGGATGGGAGAGGAACAGAGAGTTAGAAACATCGATGAGAGAGAAACATTGATTAGCTGCCTCCTGCACAAGGGGATGTGCCCGCAACCCAGGTACATGCCCTTGACCAGAATCGAACCCGTGGGACCTTTCAGTCCGCAGGCCGACGCTCTATTCACTGAGCCAAACCGGTTTTTCTTAGCACCTCCAGCCTTCATGTCCTTATGTAAAGGGGACGATTGTGATTTTGTTGCAATGATGTATGTGAAGTGCCTGGCATACACAGAACATTTCATACATATGTTATTTGTTAGGCCATGATCCCAACCACCTCCACAAACAGAGCAGGAGGTCATAGGAAACCAGACCTAATGGTAGGGAGGAATCCACTAGTTAATTCAGTGTTTGTCAACTTTGGGTAACTGTCAACATCTTCTGCTAACCTTTCAAAAAATTCTGATGCATGGTACTCACCCTTGGGGGGCCTGATTTAAATGGAGACAAGGTATCCATATGTTTCTAAGTTGCCCCTATCACTGTTTATATATGCAATAGAAGAGTGGAAATGTCAGTTGTGCTGTGAGTATAAAATTAAATCCCAGCCCTAACCGGTTTGGCTCAGTGGATAGAGCATTGGGCCTGCGGACTGAAAGGTCCCAGGTTCGATTCCGGTCAAGGGCATGTACCTTGGTTGTGGGCAAATCCCCAGTAGGGAGTGTGCAGGATGCAGCTGGTTGATGTTTCTCTCTCATTGATGTTTCTAACTCTCTATCCCTCTCCCTTCCTCTGTAAAAAGCCAATAAAATATATTTTTTAAAAAATAATTCCCAGATAGTTGGCCTGTTAACAGGTCTGGTTTTAACCTTTCAGTCAGAATTATTTAAAGATATATTACTTCTTGCCTGGTTGGATGGATCATAATCCTCATGTGCCATGGTTGTGGTTATATCCCCAGTCTGGGCACATGCAAGTGAGTGGGTGGAGCAGTGAATATCTCTCTAAATAAATAAATAAATAAATAAATAAATAAATATTCTTGTGTTCAGTGATCTTCCATCATAGACTATTAAATTTAGAGAGAGAAGTCAAAGCACTGCAAGACTGATACTTGACTCAGAATATACATAAATTCTGTGTTTACATGTTCTCATTTCCTATTATCATAGAGCTAGACTATTCAGGGGTCAACTTTTTCCCCTTTCAGAAACCCATGTTTAAAGATGTTTTCTGATCTTTAAATTAGAAGTTCTGTTGATAATAAACTAAAAGGCTTCCTTTCCTCGGGTAATTTGTATGTAATAGCTTTTAGAGCTCAAAAGTACAGTGCAAAGCAGGGTATGTAGCTACTCAGTATTCTTCCCTTTGAAATCCACACTTAACTTTTAGAAAGGGAGAGTTATTGGTTCAGGGGATAATAATAACACAGGGCATCCCAAAAATGTATACACACTTTAACAGCTGATAGTTCAGTTTTGAAAATGAAATTTTTGTAAGTAATGCCTTTATAATTGTTCAAAGTGCATGTATACATTGGGGTGGGGATACCCTATAGTTCAGGCAAGGATAAATGCAGACCCTCGACTGATGGCGTTAAGACTCTCACTGGGTCTCTTCATCTCCCAGTTGTATTACCTTCATTCTCTGGTAGATTCTCTTTCCACAGAGGGCATGCTAGGCCCTGATAGGTCAAGACCCCAAGATGAATACAGTTCGTGGTCTCCCAAAGGGAAATTCTCTCTCAGTGAATGTCCCAAGTCCCCAAAAGAACTTTGCTTGACCCTTTGGGTCAGGTGCCCAATCTGGACCAATCACTGTGTCTAGAGAAGTGAGGTTTTCTGATTGACACCTGGTTCCACCACTGTGGTGAGACAGCATCCTGGATGGACATCCCCACCAGAACCATAAGGAGGAGAAATGAGCAGTTCCCATGAGAAAGGAGTTGGGGACAGACAGATTAAAAAATGACCAATACTGGTTGCCATGTTATTACTGTATTCCTCTTTTTTCTCCTTCCAAATTTATTATCCATACCAAGTAGAAAATGAAGGCCTAACAGAAAAATTAACTACATTATATAGTTGCCTTTTCTTCCCTTTTGAAAATTCTACCATAGGCTTTGTCTAAAAGTCCCAAAATTCTCTTAAGTTTTAAAGTGGTTCAACAAAGAACTATGTTTTTATAAAATAAATATGAATTGACAAAACAAATTATCTTGAGTTTGTTATTTCTCCAGAGAAGCAGATGAGGGTTGGGAAAGAAGAAGATAAGGTTGAAAATTATAAGCAATTTTATTTTGGGGCTCTTCACTGTAGAAAGCTTCTATGAAAAGTTCCTAGTGCCTGGTATTTCTGTGTAATCATTGCAGTTTGAAAGGCATTGGAGCTTGACACTGGATAGAATCTGACAGGCTAGAACTACTTTGGAAAGGTCACTTCGGTCTAAGGTTAGTCGTCAGTTTTAAAGATCCAGAAAAGTAATATTTTCCCCTAATATATTCAAGCATTATGAGTATCTGCAAGTCTGGCTAATACCAAACTCACAAAAAGAAACCAGAGTATCTTCTTGAAACCTCACTTCACCTATATTTTCATAGTGACCAAGCCTTCCTAATTCTATCTTCTTAATACCTTCCCTCATTCTCATTCTCTCTCTTTTATCCCTTGTGCCTCTCGTAAACAAACCATCATAATTTCTAACCTAGAATAGGCTTCTACACTTCTGATCTCCTGACTCAATCCTTCCTCCTCATTTAATCCACTCTTCATGCTGAGGTCAATTTTCACATTCAAATGTAAATTTGGAATAAACTTCCTAGCCTGGAACA
>NW_006295180.1:3038006-3052415 GCF_000327345.1 Myotis davidii | reverse complement strand
GTAAGTAGGTCCTCAA
The DNA here is from genome assembly GCF_000327345.1 of Myotis davidii. Classification (NCBI taxonomy): domain Eukaryota; kingdom Metazoa; phylum Chordata; class Mammalia; order Chiroptera; family Vespertilionidae; genus Myotis; species Myotis davidii. The sequence continues at coordinate 3,052,399 of NW_006295180.1, read as the reverse complement.
TTAATATTTGAAATGGTATTATTTGAAATGGTAGTTCAAAGAGAGGAGATTGTCAGTGATTTTCCTCCCCCAGAGGAAATTTCTAGGAGATGCCAAATGTTAATCTCAAGGTTGCTCAGAGAACATGAAATACTAGCAAGATTTCTGACTAGGATAATCCTAATGGTTAGTGGTGTCCAGCTGTGCCAGTCTGATGCAGCCATCCCCTTTTGGATCCTTGGGCAACTGGTTAGAGGGTCCTCTTCTCAGGACTTTAATAAAGAAAATTCACAATTTCTCTTATTCTTAATTCCATTTCTAAGTTTCCTGCTTACCATTTCCCTTCTGATGGTTTATTCTTTCTTTAGAAACTGGTGGAACCAATAGGCTCTAGGTGGACACTATTCTTCCAGTGTTAGGCTTAAGAGATCATTTTAAAGGAGAATAGATGATAGATTAGAATTCAGGGGTAGGGAACCTTTTTTCTGCAAAAGGCTATTTGGATATTTATAACATCATTTACAGGCCATACAAAATTATCAACTTAAAAATTAGCCTGCTATATTTCGTCAAACATTTAATTCACTCACCCCAAATGCCTTGGAGGGCCAGACCAAAGGATTTCTCCAACCCTATATGGTCCGAGGTCTGGATGTTCCCCACCTCTGGATTAGGTTGATAGGTTGTAGATAGATAGAGATAGATAGATAGATAGATAGATAGATAGATAGATAGATAGATAGATAGATAGATAGATAGAAGATAGATAGATGATAGATAAGATAGTCTTAAAAATATATGTACCTGTTTTCATCTTCATATATGGATCTCAACCAGTTTAACTGGCGGACCCAATTAGATATCTATGTTATATTGCCTAAAAAAGTCTCTGGACTCTGCTAAGCAATGCATAAATATGTATTGATGATATGATGAAGGAGGAAGTATGAAGAACTACAATCTATTACATAAGAAAATGTATTTACTAATAACACATAGAACCATACAGAAATTGGGCACCAAGGGGAAAATAGGCTAATATTTCAAGTATCTACCAATTCAGAGCTGTCCTAACCCATCTTCCTAGTGGCTCCCAAAGATAAGCCTTGACTCTTGCTACTTCATAGAAGTTTCTGTTGAATGATTTCCCTGGCGCTAGGTGGGCATCTGTGGCTGGCTAGACTGTGGTCTTACTGACAGGTGCCAACACATGGCACAGAGGGGCCATGTGGTCCTAGGTGTCAGCAGGTGTAAAGTGAATATGAAACACCACTACCTGGCTGGATGCCCGTTTGGTGACTTGGCAGATTCAGTATCTTGAGAAGTGTTTGCTGACATGCTGGTAGTACATTTCCAGACTGACTAAAAGAGTGGGGAAATATTATTGCTATTCTGTTCAATCATGCAAGAAAAAGGTCATTCCGAAAGCCATTTTATCTGTCCTGAGCCTAATTTGAAAGACTTTGCCTAATTTACAGCCAAAATGCATTTTCAGGGACAACACATTTCCAATAGCCATAATCATCTTTAAGAGGATACTTTAAAATGAATGTGAGACAAATTTCCTCTGAGGCTTTATTTAGATAACAGAAAAGTGTACTCATGAGATTGCATAATACAAAGGAGCCTGATTTGGGGCTGTGTAAGGTTTGGCAGCTGCAATAAAACCGGAGAGGAAAAATGACCAATTAACTTTGTGCTACCATAATGGTCCGGCATCTCAGATTCACCAGAATCATTTTATCCAGCCCCTACTGCTGAAGAAAAAAAAAAAAAAGCATGAAATCTTAATAGTGATGGGATTGTGAAGGAATCGTTTAAAAATTTACAATATGAATTCTTATTATTTCTCAAAAGGTAAAGCTAATTCTTAGCAAAAACCAAAAAGGCTCAATCAAACAATTTGAACAAAATCAAACCATTAATTGAAAATATAAACTGTGATAGCAATCCTGATGCTACTGTAGAATTAAGTGAGCAAAGCGGAAACTTTCTTTACAGTCCCAACAAGAATCATCACCCCCCCACACACACACATACACACACTAAACATGAAACATCATTTACAAAAATGAGAATCTCAGATGTGAAGACCTTTCTGGAGCTACATCAGATATTCAGTAATTATCCTGGTGAAACAGTGTTGACATCTTTAACATTCAATATCAGTATCAGGAGTCTGAGGAGAATGGCATAAGCAAATATGGGTCCTGACAACTTCATTTATAGGTTTATTCTCTCTGAGAGCTCCGGTAATAAAACACCAATGCCTGTTTTAATTAGTATATCACCAAACAGAATGACAACAAGAGATACTCGAATAATTCCTACAAATTTTCCAGCTGAGCCTAAGTACCTCAGTTCTCACATGTTCACTTCCAGTCACAAGAGGCAGCTGGTTCTCTATCTGAGCAGCTGACATTTTTTTAAAGCTGCTTTATATTGACTTCTTTATATTGACCACTATGTCTCACTGTGTCCATGCATCGACACGCTTCACACCCAGCCCAGGTAGGACGAACCCAAATCCTTTTCCGTGTGCCAACCCTTCACATCCTCCCAGACAGATGTCAAGCCCCCTTCCTTCTTCTCTTTTTTGGAGGAAACATTTTCTTTTTCATCAATAGAATTCAACAAGCATATGGAGATTGGTTATTTCAGATCAGACTAAGTTCTAGCATTAAATAGGGAGTCAAGATTGGTGTTTGTCTTTAACAGTTCAGTTTAAACAGAGACAATGCATAACCAGAATGAATTAGAAAATGTGATAGGTGCAGTTGTATAGATTAAATACAAGATGTTGTGTGGTATGTGATGGAGGAGGTAATTCTGCTTCGAGGGGTCAAAAAAGGCCTATGATTGAGCCGAGTCAACCGATGAACAAAAACAGATCTAGAGACAGAGAAGCATGGATCAGATGCTCAAACCTCAGAGGGAAGGTAGGGCAGGGTGGGGTTAGGGGGAGAGATCAACCAAAGGACTTGTATGCATGCATAAAAGCATAAGCGATGGACACAGATAACAGGGGGTGAGGGTGAGGGTAAGACTGGGGGGATGAGGGGACAATGGGGGGATAAAGACACATTTGTAATACCTTAATCAATAAAAACATTTTAAAAAATTAAAATTAAAAAAGAAGAACTGCGCAAGTGAGTAGGAGATGGGGGTTGGCAGGGAAGAGGGGTTGGCTGCCTCTGCACAAAGAGGGGGCACAGGAAAATGCAAATGTGGCAGGGGGTGGGGTGGGGGTAAGAACGTGTGTTCCTGTGATTGCAGGTCAGCCAGCCACTGGATACCTGGCGGGAGGGGGTACCTGACACGTAGGAAGCACCTCTTCCGGGTCCTTATAGGTTTGCTTGGCAACATGAAAATCACTCATCCTTCAAGTCATCAGAGGCCCCGAATGAGCCTCAGCAGAGAAATGACACTGTCAGATTTGCGTTTGGGTAAAATGTGTCAGATGGTTGTGTAGAGAGGACGAGGGGAAAGGCAAAATTGTTGGCATGTTACAGTGCGTGGGCAATGGAGATGGAGAGGCAAGGCAGGGGCCCAAATTGTCGTGTAAGTAAAGTCCTCAGGACCCAGTATCTGACTGGAGGTCAGTGAAATGAATGGTCAGGAAGACTTTTCTTCTTAAAGGCTCCAACTTTTTCAATCTTTACATATCATACTATTTCCCATGTCCTCACCATTTTGGTTACTTTTGTGATATAGATAGCACCTGGTAATCTTTCTACCATAATCTAATTGCCACCTATTCCTCCTCACAGTGTAATGATCCTGAAGTCATGGCAGTGTCACTATTTATACCATGGTGTCAACTTAAACTGCAATTTTTAAGTCACAGTTCCAGGCTATTAGGAACGATTGTCATAATCGCTATGGCTTCCTCTATCTGCAAATACCGAGTGGTGAGATACAGACTTATATGCAAAAGTAATTTGTTTCAGATTTATTTTTTTAATTATATTAATTGAACATGGGAGTGAGTTAAAAAATATGACGGGTATAGCATTAAGCCTGATGCAATGACTTCATAACAAGTAGATTAAAGAAATGATATTACCACTCTCTGGAAGTGATCCTTGTACGTCTGCAATAGTGCAATGGAGTTACCCATGCATCCCCTCCAGGTTCAGTGGCTGGTCAGTACACTTGGCATGTGCAGTCTTCATGAGAGTCACTTTGAAAGTGAACCACTGCCCAAAGCAAGATGAGGGCATCCTGGTTGCCCTTCTGAGGCTTGGGATCTGCAGCATTCCCTCAGGCATCACCAGTGAATACTTGGAATTCCCTAGGTGACATGCTCAGTAGCATCAAAACTCACCACTCAGACATGCCCATGGCCAGACCTCCCAGGGTTCTCTGACTTCTAACAAAACAACCATTTGTGATCTCCCTCATCCTAAGATTCTAATGCCCCATATCCATGAAGCCCTACTCTGGCAAGCTGTACAGCCCTCCTACTGGTCATGGCAACAAGTCCCGCAGAATGAAGCTGGCTAACCTCACTTGGCTCAGCTCCTTATTTTGCACCCATCTGCTCTTCAATTCTGCATAGTTTAGAGCCCAGCCCAGCCTTGGTGCCATGCACACCTGGGGCCCAGGCAGCCAAGAGGGAGGAGTGGGCAGGTGCCCCTCCGCACACTTCTTAGACCAGCTCTATAATATGCCAGAGAGCTTGTAAGAAAAATCTTTCTGAACAAAATGCTTGCAATACTGAGTCATCTGCTAGAGGGCAACATATGTTAAACAATAATGTGGCTTTTGTCTGTGGATGACACAAGTACTTTTTGTTGTTTTGTTTTAATTCAAAGCAAGGTCTAGAGCCTATGATATATCCAAATGATTCTTTGTTGTTGTTTTTTTAAAAAATTACAATGCCAGTAGGCATCTCAGAGGAAAACAGCAGCCTTTGAGTTTTTGCTATTTTTCAATAGATTTATAGTGAACACCTTCATTATTGCTTTTGCCACCTTCTGAAACAGATTCACATAATAACCTCAACATGAGTCAAGGCAGCTAACCATTTCCACCATCAATAGTGAATTTTTCACCTGAAAGTTCTATTAACATCACTACCTGAAAACCAGTACCTGAGAGGGGAAGCTTGAAGTAAAATACATCACAGAGGACAAAGAAACATTTTGTGATTGTTGCCTGTGGCAAGCTGGCATGGCCATGGCATACTCAGCCCCAGGGCACCTTATGTGCCACACCAGCTCAGCCTGGTTCAGTGACCCTGAGAGGGGGCTGTGAAGGATAGAGAAAAGAGACAAAAAAAGAAAGCTGGGTCTGGATAGGACGCTGCTCCTGGATGGAGAGAGCACCAGTGCCCACAAACCGTGTCTTTATTTTATAGCCAGATTCCACAAGGCAAAGTAAAGGCGTGGTCAAGATGTTTACAGCATTCTATTGAGTTTCGAGCCTACTCAATTACATACACCTGAACTCTATCAAGCCCACATCACTCAGGCACGTGGGGCCACGTGTTCCGACCATAGGTTCAAGTTTACAACTACAGCTGTTAGCTATAATTGTGCTGGGAGGGCTCTGGCCTCTAAGCTGGGACTTGCACGTGGCAATGAAAGGACTGTGCCCTCTCATTAGTCCAAGGCTTGAACCTGTCCAAACACTGTGGCCACTCTCCACAGTTACCCTTCTCCAAAAGTTCCAACCTCAAGAGTTGACATGGCCAGGCTTCCAGGGGACCCCATTTCTAAAACTAACCAGAAAGTCCATGTTAGGGATTTTATTTCATTATCTGTGGTGCACACTTTGTGTTACCCAAAGGGAATGTTTCATTTTGAAAGGTTTTGTCAGCTGGTAATTTCTGTGCATATCTATGAGCTAGGCTCTGCCACTCAAGATAGAATACTGGAGAGGTGCAGACTCTCCCCATGCTCAGCCCTTCTCAACCACACCTCCCATTTCCCCCACCCCAATAGCTTGCCTTCTCTGATAGTTTGTTTTGTTCTTGGGCATCGAGAAATGAAATTCTAAAACACTGGCATTTAGAGTCACCATAAGTGCTTTATAGGATGTATCCATCCTACTTGAAAGGCTTCATATGTCCCCAACCCCCAGGAAGCATAGTTTATCAGATCAGATACTGAGTTTCCTACAGAAAATCCCAATGTAGACATATGACCAAACCATAAAAAGCAAATGCCCCATCTGCTAAGAGCACAGAAGGTGATTTCCTAGGTCTCCATAGAAAGAGATCATACGGACTACAGAACAGCACTGGGCCCAGAGGTGGGTCAAGTGACTTGTCTAAGCAGCTAATTACCAGGCACATTGACCTTGAGCATACGAAGGGCACTTAAAGTGACAAAAACTGCATGCAAATTTTCATGCTCAAAGTCACAACACTCTTGCTACATATACAAAGGGCCATTTGCTGGTTAGGAAATGGGCAGCTTAGAACTTGGTGGGAATGATCAAATGTTAATAGCTTCCCTCTTTCTTACCACATCTCCCAGGAAATGTCTGAATGGATCGAAACAGTTCTCAGGTCATTCCAGGGGCTCCCAACTGACTCCATATTCACTCCTGAGGCCCTCCAGTCCAAGAGCACTCCTAAGAGGTGGAATTATTTCCTGGTATCCTACCAAAGTCCACCTCTGGGTGGCTAAACACATTGCACACTTTCCCCAGACCCTTTGCATGTGGGGGAGGGTCTCAGGGCCTCCAATCCTGAGGGAGCTGAGAGATTGTTACAGTCCAGAGACACCATCCACTGTAAACCTGGGGGCGGGGGGGGGCGGGGGGGGATTTCACAATGAAGAAAAGGCAGTAATGTACCCAGTATCCCCTACTAATATTTCTCTCTTAGCAAATGGGAAGTGGTCACAGAAGTAACCAGTTTACACCCTATACACTTAGCCATTCTTGAGGATATTATTCTGGAGAGCACACTGAACTTCCAGGTAATCTCTGAAGACACCCTGACCCTGCTGAGTGGCCTGAGACATTGTCATTACCTTTTTCCTTGGCTCTGCTAGTTCTCCTCCCTCTTCGGGGACTGCTCCTCTCGCCTCTTTTGTGGACTCCTTCACTCTGCCCAGACCTTAAACTTTGAATTTCATTCATAGTCTTTCTTGCCTCTGAGACTCTACATGTCTTCCCTGGGTGATTTCCCTTCAACTACCATGTGTGTGATCAGACATCTGTACAACCAGTCTGAGGTCCAGATCCCTGTCGCAATCACCTATTAGCTTTTTCCACCTGTACCTTCAATGCTGTAACCGCCAATGGAGTTCATTATCTTTACCATCAAAAGGTGTTCTTCGCCTTTTATCTCAATTAGGGCCACCACACGCACAGTTGCTCTAACAGCTGTGTCCAATCAGGAGAAGGAGACCTCACAGTAACTGAAAAGAAGCAGCTTAATATGTGAACTATTAAACTATGCTGATAAGGGAGGAACTATAAAGATGTAAAAAGGACTTTAAAGGGCATCCTGGGGCTGAGGGATTGTATCTAAAGAAGGACGAGTTTGGAAGTACCCCCTACCTGGGGTTGGGATTCAGATCTCATTGGAGGTGTGTGCAGTCCACTGGGTGATGGAGAAGTTGTCTGTACATCCAGGCCAAAGCCGATTGACAGGCACTGGGCAGCAGGAACACTGGGTGCAGATGAGCCCAGGCTGGTGGGTGGGTCACAGTGAGTTGGGACACCACAGTGAGAATGAGACCCGAGATGTGCTGTGTCTGCATAGGGAGGGCTACAGCAATATGGCACCAGGCCAAGCCAGAGCTGTGCGATGACAAAGGGACTACACATTTTGGGTGTGCATCAGAGGCAGGAACCATTGGATGTCCCCACACATCTGCACCACTGCAGGACCATGCAGCAAGGGCCAGAAAGAGCAAAGCTCAGCACAACAACCATTAAAGAGTAGCTCCCTTTTTCCTGCAGTGTTCCTCCAGTGCCCTCTACTGGCATGGTAAAGGAGAAATGTTTACATCCGACACATTATGGCAGAGCAGGTACTGGAGGGTGAATTTGGAGCTGAGCAGTAATAAATTGATGACTGGCACAGCTGCCCAAATTAAACTCCTCCCTCCCACTCACTTCCTCTCATTTAGTTGCCAAACTTTGCTAACCACGTAGCGATGAATGTGGACTCTAGAATAGACTCCATCCTCTCCCTCATCCTTACCACTTCTGCCTTGGCTCATCCTCTTCTCAGCTGTCATATGGATTTGGCCATGGCCTTGTGACTGGCCATCCTGCCACCAGCATATCCTGACTGTAGGCCAATCACCACACAAATACCAGGTACCTTCCTAAAATAACAAAATCATCCTTATTATGCCCTTGCTTAAAAACCTCTGATGGGTAATTGGCTGGTGTAAGATATTAATAACTGGAAAACGCTGTGGGAGGAAAATGATTCTATAGAGATTCTCTGTACTGTCTGCACAGTCTTCTGTAAGCCTAAAACTGCTCTTAAAACATAATATCTATTAATTTAAAGAAGGAACACCTCCGTGTCTCCCCTGTGCCAAATTCCTCCTGGTTTCAGACCATTGCCGCCCTTCATGTCTGTGCAGCCTCATCTTTCAGTTCTCATCAGACGGAATTTCACAGACCAAGCCCTGAATTCCCACAGCTCTCCTTCGAAACAAGGCATCCCCCTTGTGTGGAATACCCATCCTCGCTTTCCTCCGCTGGGAAATGGAGACTCATCCTTCAAGTCCCAGCTCAAATGTCAACACTCGGCAATACCTTTCCAGGCAACCAGGCGAGCCAGTTGTTTATTTCCCTCTGCTCTCATTTCATTTCCTAACACCAAGTATTTTAAATTAGCTGTGTACACGTCAAGTTCTTTCAACTGTTTATAAGCCAGAGAGCAGGGACTGTTTCCTATTCAGCTCTTTATCCCCAGGACCTAATATAGTATCTGGTACAGACCAGGCACTAAGTAAATGTTTGTTGAATGATGAGAAGAGCAGTGAGCACCTGAGTAACAGATGTATGTCCAAGTCTCTACAGTCAGGTAGTCAGGATATATATCTTGGAGGGGAAAATCATAGGTCAAAATAAAAATTCTGGACATTCCTACATATACATCCTTAATAAAAGTATAATGTTGACAGTCAGTAAATTTACAATTGCTAATTCAGAGAGATTAATCATTATTAAATTTCAGAAGAATTGGACACTCTTGGGCCTGGGCCTGTGCTCCTGAGTAGAATAAATTGTCAACGTGATAAATGACTAATGTTTCTTATGTTCAGCATATCAGTATCAAGGCTATTGTTGCACTTTACCCAGAATCCCAAATGGCTTCTAGGTGAAGGACACTATTACCTGTAAGGTTAGGTGGAAATGAGCAGCAGGAGTAGGCAGAGTGCATACCTGTGATCATAATTTAGATTTCGATTAATAGTAAGTAAGTGTGCTAGGCTCCTGGCTCAGGCTGCACATAGATGATCTCACGTGATCCTCAGATTGGCCTAACCCAGTGGTCGGCAAACTCATTAGTCAACAGAGCCAAATATCAACAGTGCAACGATTGAAATTTCTTTTCAGAGCCAAATTTTTTAAACTTAAACTATATAGGTAGGTACATTGTTATTAACTTAATTAGGGTGCTCCTAAGCTGGCCTTCCCCGCACTGCATATCCCGCGGCCCGCCTGCACCTTGTCTCCAGTAGCCCGACCGACTGACACATTCCACTTCTTCTAACGCCACTTCTTCAAAATAGACTCGCCCAGGCCGAAAACCAACTTCCGCGCATGGGCCACAAAGTTTCAATCGCACTGTATATGCGCCTGCACATGGTATTTTGTGGAAGAGCCACACTCAAGGGGCCAAAGAGCCGCATGTGTCTCGCGAGCTGCGGTTTGCCAACCACTGGCCTAACCAATTCCTTTTTCCATGACTGGGGGCAGTACTTCAAGTAGTCCACCAGTTTATTCTTTCCACATCAGCCTCTCTATTAGTAAGAGTGCTAATAGCATTGAATGTATTTGCCTTAAGGGTGTTTCTTAGCCAGCACAGGGCAGCACAGGACAGGTTGGAGCCCAGCTTCAGGCCCACCACTTTTCAGGTTAACCCTAAGGAGGAACTAACGCCGTGTTCGAATTGCCCGTGTTCATTGTGAGCTTGCTATCTTTGGTCAACTCCTGGGGAAAAGGCCACAGATGAAAAGCAATTCAAGCCAAAGGACTGACTCTCACTCACTGAACTGTACTCAGGGACTTAAAACAGCAGGGACCGGTAATCAAGCACCACTATTCTGATGGTACTGCTAAAAACAGAATCCAGTTTGTGCTTGATGGTAAGCAAAAAGAATTACAAAACACTACCCTTCCTTAAACCGTGATGCTTTAGTACCACCCATAGTGATATAGGTACACTATCACCCGTAGTGATATTAGTACGACGTCAAGAACAGCATATCCCCTCACCTTGCACCCTGTGCTCTCCCTGTGTGCCGCAGCACTCCTAGCCAAACAAAAGCATTGCACAAGGGCTCACCTTTCAATCAGTCCAGGAGCCACACGTGGCTTCCACCAGACAGGACTTGTTGGCAGCCTCAGAGAGTGCTGCCCAGGTGCCCAGTACAGATCTCCCAGCCCTTTCCTCTTCATCTTGAAGTGTCAGGCAGCTCTGCAGAAACACTGGGCTGACATCCTCAAATTCCCATCCCTCATTCTGAACAGCGTAGAATACTTGCCATCTAGAGCACTTTCCAAGCCTGGCACCTGAAATAAACGGCCACGGACTCGGAATCTGCAGAGAAGGAAATGAATATCTTCACTGGCCCTTCATTAATGGTAATCCATGCATTATTGAGTTTTCGCTGCTCTTCCTGTTCCTTTCCCCGCCTTGCACTATGGGGAGTGGGACTGAGTGCAGCGATGAAGTAAACTTTTATCTGAACTACAATGACAAACTGCAGAATTGTAGTGATGTTTCTATGTCTCCCCCTTCTTTCCTCTCTGAAATAAATAAAAATATACATTTTTAAAAACAATAAAATGCTGATGCACAGTGAATCCCAACACCTCACCCAAGCTCAGAGAGAAGAAGAAGGAAGGCTGGGCCAGGCATCCCCTGCATCTCAGTATGGGCTGGCTCCAGTGCCAGCAGTTTCTAGTGGAAGTGGTTCTGAAACTTGAATTCTATGAGACTTATTTCCCACCTCTGTAAAAGGGGAAGGATGGTACTTTTACTATTTGCATCACAAAGTCACAACAATGACAAGTATCAAAAGGAGATGGTGTACTTTGTGGGACTCTAAAGCGAAGATCCAAAATGAGCTCCTTTTAGAAGGAATGCCAAGTGCATTTGGAGTTGGGATCCCTGGGTTCTAATTCTGGCTTCACCTTTAGCCTCAGTGTGACCTCAACTCACAAAGGATTCTTCTGGCAGGAACTCGCTTCCTTGTTTATTAAATGAAAGAATTGGACTCAAAATTCTCTAAGATTTCATAGCCACGTGCCTGAAGTATTGAAAGAAATGCTTAGTAAAAGTTTGTAAAAGTGTTTGTAAACCTATCTTACTGTACATAGATCAGTACACTTGGACATTATATCTCATTTCTGCAGTATGACCCAGGAGAGATCCATATTTACAAAATTATGTGAAGATCTTCTGCATTTTCCTAATATTGATAGGGCAATAAATTAAAATAGTAAGAGGTAAATTTTGCCTGAGCACAAGGAATAACATTGTAACAGTTCAGTTATTCAAGAAACATTTATGGAGCACCATGGAAGGATTAGTTGAATCTGTATCTCCAGAGTCCACGCCCCTTGGTCTTCCACTTCACTGCATTGTCTCCCGTGCTGTGACAGAATGGTGTATCAGAGAAACCAGGAAGCTTTGGACGCAGCTGCCCTAAGTTCAGATCTTGACTCTGCCACTCACAGCTCGGTGGCAGTTGCTGAGTATGTAACCTATATGAGTCCAATATCCCAGTGTGTAAATGAAGCTAATTTGACTTCAGAGTGTTTTCATGAGGACTCAATTATATGGTGCTTATAAAGATCCTTACATTTAGTAGCATTCAATAAACTGTACGTAGTTTTGGCTAGCATCCATGTAGATTAGCATCAGAACTCTAGTCCCTGGAGAATTGCAGTGGCTGCTGGATTTATAGATTCCGTTCTTCTCCACCTTGACTACACTCCTTTGATGGTTCCCACAGGCAGGACAACCCTCAGCTCTAAACATCTCACAAAGGTGCTTTATTCATGCGAAAGGAGAAGGGTGTCTCTACAACCTTCTCAAGTGTGAGTTCCCAGACACATACCTGGGTGTGTCTCCTGCTATATCAGCCCTTCCTCTCAACTCCACTAATTCGTACTCTGCTTCCCTAAGTCAGCCAGTAGGAAGCACAGTATGGTAGGGAGTGTTTTCAACTTGGGATCCAAATACCGAGACCTAAAGAATATCATCTCTTTGAGCTTTTGTTTCATCATTTGTAAAATGGGAATAATGGTACATGTTCCACATACTTTTCAAAGTTTGAAAACTCCATTGTTGTAGAAACCTACTGCAGAATGCAGTGATGTGCCCCAGGGTACATGAAGTGAGAGCGTTGAGTGAATCTGCGCCCAGCCATCATCACTCTCAGATGAAAAAGCAAAGCTTACACCCCAACATTAGTAACATGGAAACTATCTGCAGTTTTGATGTAACATTCTCTGTTTATTGAGAGCAGAAAGTATTAAGATTGACACTGCCTTTGGTTAGGCTCGCAGTAATTAAAAAAAATAGCACCTCCCCCACAGCCCTACTCTATTCCCAGGGGTCTGCATTAAAAGCAGGAATAAATTGAAAGAAGTTTATTCATCTTGCAAATATTTACTGAGCATTTTCTACAAGCAAGACACTGTGTCGGTGGCTATGGGAGATGACAAAGGTAGAAGCAGAAACTGAGCTTTCCCTCACAGATTGATTGTCTCTGCAGCCAGGAATATTTAGAGAGAATTCCAATAGCTCAAAATGGAGTGTGAGGAGACAAGACATGTACCCAAACTAGAAGAGAATCAGAAATTAATGGATTTGGGGATCTAGGATAAGATAGGTAGGTCTTTATCAAAGGCCTTAAAAGTGAATCTACTCCAGACTTTGCTGTATTTTGATAAAAGTAGAAAAGACGTATGACTGAGAATGTGCCTTAAAAATTAATTTGTATAAGCTATTTCATCTTATACTTAACAACATTTAAAATAAAATATTACTATGCTGTAAGTCATAAAACAAATACACAAAAAGAATGTTATTTAAAATAATTTTGCAACAAATATTTTTATAGCACAATGACATTATATCTCACTTCTGCAGTATCCAGGAGAGATTCACAGTTACAAAATTATATGAAGATCTCTTGCATTTCCCTAATATTAATCCCTTGATATTGAAAGTATCCCACTGAAGCATCTATCATACTATCTTTGCCAAGTTTCTCCTTTTTCAATTGCTTACTAGTCTAACCCTTTCAGGAGCTCACGTTTCAATAGCTTTGCAGTTCTCCATCACCATTTTCACTCATTTTGTGAAACCATACATTCTTCATTAGATTTGCTGTTTCTCTTTATAATTGACCTTCATTGTGTTGTGAGATAACATCACATCAAACATCCTCAAGAAAATGATCATCCAAGACAGGATGGGCCTGAATAGGCACTAGTGTAGATAAGTGGTTGGGTGATAACTTGTTTTATAAATGGTAGGTTTACACATGACATGTTTACATCATAATGATTTATCCTTCTCTAAATACCATAAATGAGGAAGTTTAGAGAACAGATATTTCTGTTCATGTAAAAAAGTAATGTTCTAAAATGAACTCTGAACATCAAACACTGTAATTTATTAATTCCGTTTGAAAAGATATAATCATCAAATAGGAGTGGTGGGTTTTTTTTATTTTTTTAGCAGTATTTTTAAATATTTGAAAGATTTTCACTTCAGGTTAAATTGACCTATATTATAGATTGTGGAAACTATGTACTTCTAGGTAATATATACATATGTACATAAACACATATATGCATATATATTTTACATAGATATGATTCAGATAAATGTGTGAGAATATATATACATACATTAACATTTGTTGATTCATAATTATATGTATGTTATTTATATTACATACAAATAAAATACAAGTTTTAGTATATCCTATCTAATAAAAGAGAAACATGGTAATTAGCATATGACCGCTACCCTTCCCATTGGCTAATCAGGGCAATATGCAAATTAACTGTCAGCCAAGATGGCGGCCAGCAGCCAGGCAGCTGGAAGCTAACATGAGGCTTGCTTGCTTCAGTGACGGAGGAAACCAACATTCCCCGCCTGCTGCTGCCGGCCTCTGAGCCTGCAGTTTGAAACATTGTAACAAATATAGAAGCTAAAAAAACCCCCAGAAACCAGCTTACAG
>NW_006295180.1:3033483-3037400 GCF_000327345.1 Myotis davidii | reverse complement strand
GGGCAACCCCCCCCTCCCCCCATGGACCCTGCTCTGTGTGTGATGGGGTAGACCCATAACCTCCACATCAACCCTGCCTTGAGTGTGACAGGGGGCGGTGCCCCAACCCCTCAATCGGCCCTACCCTGAGCGTTACTGAGGGTGGCATTGCAACCTCCCAATCCGCCCTGCTCTATGCATGACAGGGGACGGTGCCCTAAGTCCCCAATCGGCCCTGCTCTGAACCCGACCAGGGGCTGCACCTAGGGATTGGGCCTGCCCTCTGCCACCCGGGAGCAGGCCTAAGCCAGCAGGGCGTTATCTCCTGAGGGGTCCCAGACTGCGAGAGGGCACAGGCTGAGCTGAGGAACCACCCCTCCCCCCGAGTGCACAAATTTTGGTGCACCAGGCCTCTAGTGTTTCTATAAATAACTACAGAAAACATGTTAAATTTCCCATTGACACTGGTTTGCCAAGCTTTTGGCAATGCACTAATTTCCGTGAACTCTTAGTGAGATATAAAGTAAGATGAAAATTCTTAAATTATAGTAACTAATCATGTTCTGCAGTCTCACAATCATTTGAACCCATCTTAAAAATGTATAAGTGGTTTTTCTTCTGTATTTGTTATTACAGGTTAATGATCATAACAGAAACAGACATTTTCAAGTCTTTCCCTCTTGTATTAATAGTATCATTTGATACATACCATTTATGATAGAAATCATCTGTGAAAAGGTCATTGTACCAATGTGGACTGTTTCTCTGGTTTTGATTCTCAGGTTCATCACCTAAGTTGCTTCTTTATCCTGGCACATGACTCTCTGGCAATAACCACCAGTAGGGACACACAGCAGATGTCATTTGTATTTTATCTACAATCAAATATCTCACAGGAAATGTGTGATGCAAATTTCAAGCACAAATAGCTCCCAATAAGTTCATTACCTTTTACTGAGGGCTCCACTGCCTTATTGATATAACACAGTTAAATTGCGATACCAGGTATAGGTTGAAAGTATCTTTTTTTTATCCACATCCTATATAATTAAAGCCAAATGTGCAAATTGACTGAACAGCAGAACAACTGGTTGTTATGACACACACTAACCACCAGGGGCAGACGCTCAATGCAGGAGATGTCCCCAGCCCGCAGGCCCCAGGCCAGCCAAAGCAGGTGCCAGCAGGGGCCCCAGATTGCCCTGCCAGTTGCCTCACAGATCAGCCCTGATCACTGGCCAGGCCTAGGGACCCTACCCATGCAGGAATTTCATGCAATGGGACTCTAGTTATAAATACATTTGTGTAAGCACAACACCCTATTAATTAATCAAAAAGGACTGGGAGCCTGTTAGTTGTTCAAGACTGGGGGAGAGGGGCATAGAAGGGTATAAGATATAGTAAGTGCTCTAAAAAAATACAAATATAAATTAAAAGAAAGTACGTGCACATTACTGTGCTATTATCTGGGATGAGCAGTCGTCCAAGTCAACAGTTAGTTTTTTTGGACCCTTGGATTGTCTTATTAAAAGTGCTAGAGCCCTAACCGGTTTGGCTCAGTGGATAGAGCATCGGCCTGCGGACTCAGGGGTCCCAGGTTCAATTCCGGTCAAGGGAATGTATCTCGGTTGCGGGCACATACCCAGTGGGGAGTGTCAGGAGGGAGCTGATCGATGTTTCTCTCTCATCGATGTTTCTAACTCTCTATCCCGCTTCCTTCCTCTCTGTAGAAAATCAATAAAACATATTTTTTTAAAAAATAAATAAATAAAAAATAAAAGTACTAGAGGCATGGTGCACTGGGGATGGGGGGTATCCCTCAGCCCAGCCTGCACCCTCTCTAATCTGGGACCCCTCGAGGGATGTCCGACTTGCCCGTTTAGGCTCGATCTCACATCCCTCTCACAATCTGGGACTGCTGGCTCCCAACTGCTCACTTGCCTGTTTGCCTGATTGCCCCTAACTGCTTTTGCCTGCCAGCCTGATCGCCCCCTAACCACTCACCTGCCAGCCTGATCAACACCTAACTTCTCCCCTGCCAGCCTGATTGCCCCCGGTTGCTCCCAAATGCCCTCCCTGGCCAGTCATTTAGTGGCAGCCATCTTGTGACCACATGGGGCTGGCCATCTTGTACAAGGGTGTGGTGGTCAATTTGCATATTATCTCTTTATTATATAGGATAAAAACTTGCCCTAGCTGGTTTGGCTCAGTGGATAGAGTGCTGGCCTGTAGACTGAAGGATCCTGGGTTCAATTCCAGTCAAGAGTACATGTCCCAGGGTTGTGGGCTCGATCCCTAGTTGGGGACATGCAGGAGGCAGCCAATCAATGGTTCTCTCTCATCATTGATGTTTTCTCTCTCTCCCCCCTCCCTTCACTCTGAAATCAATAAAAATATCCCAAATGTCACATAAACATACATACACAAAAGGTTGAATAAAATATTGAGAACTATGTTTATTCTTAGGTTAAGAACCTCTGTTCTGAGAGAAAAAATTCCTACATCATATAGTTAGTCTGAAGATGATATTAGATGATGTACATAAAACCTTTAATTCATCGAGTAGAATTTAGCAGATGTGCAATAAATATTGGTACATTTCCCCTGTTCCCCATAGTATTTGAAATTTGTGTTTTATTTCAAAAGTACAATATTTGGCTGGTGACTTTGTTCCCACTGGAGAAACACACAAAAATAGCATCCCATCTTACAATTGCATTGGTATTATAGAAAGCTTGGAATTGAATTCCAACAGTAAACAAAAAAAGGGGCAGGGGGACTTTTACCACCCCAACCAGAAATACATAACCCATTGTTAGGAGCCTTTCTCATAAATCTTCAGACTCATCCTGATAGACCTGCCTTCCCCTCAAGCCATTATCACATATCTCTTTTTCCTTTCTTCATTCATATATTTGAAAAGAGAAAAGTCTATATTCTTTCCTCCCATTTCCCCTTACATTCAAGCCATCTTCTCTGCAGTGTGGCTTCTGACTTTCCCTCAGTACTGACTCTTCTTCAGTTAGGCCCCAATGAGGTCCAAAATGCTACCCCTCAGACCTCACACAGCTAGAATCTCTGCAGCTGGGGGACCCATTGGTCTAACTTGCTCCTCTTCCAGAATTATGCTTGCCTTTGATGTCTTTCACTCCTTCCATGATCTTGCCTGGACCTTCTCTACCATCTTGGATTCGTTCATTAATTTTTATTAGTGTCTCCCAAAATACTGTTTTGGATCTTCTGTTTTCATTACATACTCTCCCTGGCGAATCCCATCCATTTCTATTCCTTCAATTCTACCCTATAAATTGATGAGTTCCATGTCTATGCCCTCACCCTCCCCTGACATCCAGTTCCATTCCTATATTTGTATATACAACGGGCACTTCAAACTCTATGTTTCCCTAAACCCAAGTCCTTAACTGTCCTTAATCCGCATCCCACCTGCTTCCTACCCTGTTTTGCAGCAGCAACACCCACCAAACCTCCTGTGCTTGATGACTTGGACTAACCTTTGATTTATATTTATTAATCGCCATAGAAAGCTGCCCATTTAGTCCTGAAGATTCTTCCATAGTAGCACTTCTTTTTTTTTTTCTATGTCCCTGATTCTATTATGATCACCAGATTATTTATTCACGTGATTCTTAGATTCACTTGTTGATAGATGCATGTTTGTTGTTCATAATTTGTATCTTTACCTTTTTCTTCTTCTTCCTCTTCTTAAAGGATACCTTTCAGCATTTCATATAATACTGGTTTGGTGGTGATGAACTCCTTTAGCTTTTCCTTATCTGTGAAGCTCTTTATCTGCCCTTCAATTCTGAATGATAGCTTTGCTGGTTAAGTAATCTTGGTTGTAGGTTCTTGGCATTCATCACTTTGAATATCTCTTGCCACTCCCTTCTGGCCTGCAGAGTTTCTGTTGAGAAATCATC
>NW_006295180.1:2963751-3033253 GCF_000327345.1 Myotis davidii | reverse complement strand
TCTTTATCGGTGGCTTCTAGACAGTTCTTGAGAGACCTTAAAAGTGTGGTTCTGAACTCAATATCCTCCATTGACAGTTTTGTCCTGTTTCTTTGTCTCCGATTTTTTATGCTTTCTTGGTGCACCCCCTAGTGGTCTTTGTGCGCAATCTTCTTGTAGTTAAGCCTTGATTGTTGTAGTTAATACTAGGGGGATTTGACCTCCAGGCCAACTGGTTGTGAAAATCAGCTGTGTCTGCAGTGGGAGAACTTCTGTCCTCTGGGGAGGTGCTAATCTAGCCTTTGCCTGAGGCTATCTGGTAAATGGCTCTGCGCAGGGCTTGGGTGGGGAGGGTGGGTCGCATGGGATCAACAGGGTGGGCCGGAGAGAGCAGTTATGGCGGCTCTCAGTTCCGTCCCTAGGGGCTCTGCCTCCCAGAGTCCCAGCAACCGCTGCAAACCTCGGAGAGAAAGCTGCCCTCAAGTTCTGACTGAAGCCTGACAGTCCCACTTCTCCTGTTTGAGTCTGGGTCCCTAGAGAGTCGCCCGGATCTGGAGCTCAGAGTCTGAAACTCCCTCCCGATTGAAAACGCTAACCGCACCCTCCGCCACCAGCACGCTCCGCGCGCACTCCGCACCTGAGTATTTCACTTCAGCACTGCACCTCCTCTGAGTCTGGGTATGATATTCTCTTTCCTCCTAGTTGTAGAATTTCCACTCAGCCAGCCTTCCTGTGGTTCTGGATGATGTCCGTTCCGTCTTTTAGGTGTATTTTTATTTGGTTGTTCAAGGCAGCAATCTCCGGCGTTAACCTATGCCGCCATCTTGGTTTCCACCTCTCATCTCTACAATCTTAATATTTCAGCACTTCTTGCTTTGACTGTTTCTCCATAACAATCTGCTTTGGGCCCTCATTCATCTTATCAGGATGCATGAAATGGCATTCCCTCTCCACTCTCTACTTACAATTGCATGTTGCAAATATCCAGCAGGCACCAAGTTCAAACAGAGCTGATCATGAGCTCCCAGTACTTATTGACAAAGGACCAGCTTCTTTTGTGTAGCATTGAAGGCCCTTCACATCCTGGTCCCACCTGGCAGTTTAGCCTATGAAGTCACCAACCCCGTTCATTCTCTGTCCCTGTTTCACCACCCTTTCTGTTAAATCTTGAGAGGCTTGTTAAATTGAGGCATCACATAAGTTGTAGCTCAAATGCCACTCACTCTGAAGATTTAATTTACCTTTCCAACCCCAACACAATAATCACAATTTTGTTAATGCTGCTGACATATAGCACATATCACCTGTGGTCATTATGCACAGTTGTTCAGATTGTTTACTGAGAAAGAACACCTGGCCAGGAGGGCAGGGGTGTAAAAACCACCACACCTTTTCTGAGTCACATGAAGGAACAGAGTGGACTAGTGCTGGCCCAGCATCAAACTGGACTTCAGTTCAGTGCTCCTGAATGCGTTCTCTCATAGTCTCCCTCCAGACTGTGAGCTCTTCAGGGCCAGGTTTCCCTTCCTCTTTATCCTCAAGACCTAGCGCACTCTCTTGCATAGGCTTGTAAAGATTGTTCCAATCTTAGAAAATGAATAAATATCAATAAGAATAATAATATCAACATCTTAAATCCCTTATTATGTCATAGGAACAACTCTAAATATTTTTGTATGAATAATCTCACTTAGTTATTACAAGAAGCATATGTCAAGAGTATTATTATTATTTTCAGTTTCCTGATCATACAACCAGGGTTGAAAACATCTCAGTTACTAGCTTAAAGTCGCACAGCCAGGATTTGAACCCAGGCCTGTCTCATTCCAGAGCCTGGGCCCTTATACACTATGGTGAATGGAACAGGCCCACGTGTGCCCACACCTAAAGGGCTCTCACATGTCCATGATGATCAAGCCCTGGCTCAGGCCCCTTTGAGAATGTGAATCGTGTTTGTACAGAGCAGTCTGATGAAGGCAAACCCAGAGGCATCCTGAAGCCCCCTGAAATAAGATGGATGTAACCTTTCCGCACAGGAAAAGGGCGAGCTCAGCCCCTGCTGGCTCCTGGAAACCTAACAGGAATCGTCCTCCTGGCAGGTGAGCACCTCTCAGGGCTGAGTGCTAAGCCTCTGACTGCTGCCTACCGCTCCTTGCCACCAGCATCATCTGTCTCTCTCCGGTAATGAACCTCAGCCGGGCTGCTGGCTCTCGTTCAAGTCCCAGGCACAGCCAGGCTCTGTGTTAGCTGTGGAGCCCCTCTGTCAGGCGCAGATGAGGAGGGACAGGAGAGCCATCTATCATCACCAGCACCATGTGCCTGCCCCCACGTGTCACACGGATTCATTAACACACTGAATGGGAAGACAGACACCTCCTGAGAGGAAGGCTTGCTGACGGATGAGTGATCGTCTTCTAACGACCATGGGAGAAGGGCAAGATCTCTTTCCAAAGCAGTTTTCACTACGTGTGTTAAAAACCACAGTTAGTCAGAGGGGAGGGGCCTCGGGGGTCTGTGTGAAAAAGGTGAAGGGATTAAGCAAAGAAAAAATAAAAAACCTCACCAACACAGACAACAATATGGTGATTACCAGAATAAAAGGAGGGTGGGCGAGGTAGAAGAGGGTAAAGGGAAGATAAATGGTGATGGAAGGAGATGTGACTTGGGGTGGTGAGTACACAGTGGAATATATAGATGATGTATTATAGGACTGTATCCCTGAAACCTATACAATTTTATTAACCAATGTCACCCCAACATATTTAATGCAATTTTTAAATTAAAAAAAAATACACAATGCTTATGGAAGGCTGTTGAGAGGTGCACTAAAAATGCCTGAATTGTCCAGCCTCTATCACACTACCTACCATCAAAATGGGCTTAGCCTTGACCGGTTTGGCTCAGTGGATAGAGCATCGGCCTCAGATACAAAGGTCCTGGGTTCGATTTCAGTCAGGGGCATGTACCTTGGTTGCGGGCACATCCCCAGTGGGGTGTGTGCAGGAGGCAGCTGATCGATGTTTCTCTCTCATCGATGTTCCTAACTCTCTATCCCTCTCCCTTTCTCTCTGTAAAAAAATCAATAAAATATATATTAAAAAATGGACTTAAAATTACCTGCCAGGATTCTAGCTAGACCTAGAAACTAGGGTATTACAGGGATTTGTTTTCTTTTCTTTTTCTTCAGAATCTGGTTCAATGTCCACCTTTCCCTTAAAGCCTACTCCAGCCCTGAAGGTTGCTTCCTGTGCACAGCTTTTGGACCATCTGTGTCTGTACCATTTAATTAAAAAGCTATAGTTCTATCCATTCATTCATTTGTGAGGCAAACCCTGATGTTGGCCTCTGTGCTGGGCACTGTGGTAGGGGCCAGGTCAGACAAATTAAAGCCCTGTCCATATCCTCAAGGTAGAGCCCAGGCCAATGGAGAAGGCAGATCGATGGACAGAAAGACAAATTCAAAAGAGAGTGATTGATTCTATAACAAAAAGAGGCACAGGTGCCAAAGACACCAGAGAGTGGATGTGTTCCCCACTACAAGACAAGATTAAAGGAAGGCTGCACACAGGAAGGGCACATGAATCATAAGGAGAAAAGGGGGCGGAGTCAGAACGTTTCAGGCAAAAGGTCCTTAAATCACAAAATCTGAATGTGGAAGCAACACAGTGGTATTGTGTAAAGATCTCAGGTAGATTCCAGTGTTTAGCAGAGTTTGAGGAACTCTGCTCTGGAGATCCACCCAAGGCAAGAAGACTTGCTCCCTGTGGGGGGTTATACCCACCCACTCACCCCCCAATGGGGAAGGGGACAGCTGGCAGCCATGAATGCATGAGGAGCAAAGGACTGCCCCCTTGCCTAAATGGGGGACCCTTTCTGTGGGGTGATTCATGCTTCAGAGCGTCTGGTGGAGTGAAGCTGGAGCTGGAATCACGCTGAGATCACATCCTTGCTTTAGCCCCTTCCCTGCCCCAGCCTCCCCTGCCCTCTCTTTCCTCCTGAGCGTATCCACCTAGGAAGAAGCCACAGGCACCTGGATCTCCACCTGGGCTCTGCTTTAGGGCACCCGACTCCAGACATTGCAGTCCTTCAAAATATTCATTACAGACACTCAATGTGGATTTATTGGTAGTGATGATGATACAATTTCCCAGACACAGGATACATGGATTCTAAAATGTTACCCGCAAATGATGCCCTGGTT
This sequence comes from Myotis davidii, assembly GCF_000327345.1. Classification (NCBI taxonomy): domain Eukaryota; kingdom Metazoa; phylum Chordata; class Mammalia; order Chiroptera; family Vespertilionidae; genus Myotis; species Myotis davidii. The sequence continues at coordinate 3,029,073 of NW_006295180.1, read as the reverse complement.
TTTTATTGGAAGAGCTTGGAGGACAGTCAGTGGTCTAATTCAAGGAAGTGGAGGCAACAAGGTGACTCTCAGACTCTAAAGAGAAATATTTACAGAACAAATGACTCATTGTTCCCCAGTTATACCACATAAACAGCTGCCAAGCTCACCTCCTTTGAGGACTATTTAGTCACAGCCTAAGCCTACAACTCCTTCACTGAGTTACCTTAGTTTGGGGGGGAAAATAATCCTTGGTCCTTAGCTGATATTCTTGAATAGTTTTTAACTGATCAGCCTCAACTGAGATTGCTCCTTCATTCAAGCTTGTCAGAAGTAATCCTTTTCATTTTCTGCAAATGCCTTTGGGACACTTCTTGGCTGAGTAATTATTGTTTTAAGACGCTGATGCAAATGACAATGTATTTTGATTAACCAACATGACTATTGTCTCCCTTTAATTTTTTTGCACTGCTTTTTTGAAAGACAATATTTTAGCCCCCATATACTCAAGTAAAAGACTTTCTAATCAGTTGGTTAAACCTCCAAATACTCCTGTTGAACAGAGATTTTTGTGTGTGTGTCTGGAGAGTTTCTTTGGGGACCACATGTAAAGAAAGAGAAGTGCCAGAGAGATGACTATCAGTCCTGAAACAATTACTCTACTATTTGAGAACCATTGTCTTTGTCTGTGCTGTTATAACAGCATCTTTATGTCAGCACTGCCAGCCAGGTCTTCCCTTCAGCATGTACTTGTCCCCGATGAGTAAGCACCCTAGGTGGTGAGTCACTGCAAAGAAGGGCACAGGGAACTAGATCTGGGACTCTAACTGCTGGCAAAGGGTAGAAACAAATGCCAATTCAAAGCCAGTTGGCAAGTAATGAGATATGAGAATGGATGCATCAGTACCATAATTGTAAAAGTTTGAGCTGTGTCTTTAGTTAAGAAGAGTAACAAATGCAAAGGACAACCATGAAGGCAATTGTATTAGTTCAGGTGAAGGTTAAGCTGCTATGACAAAGAGGCCCCAGTACTCAGTGGCTCAAACGAGATAGAAATTAGTTTTTCTCTAACATAAAAGCCTAGAAAGGATGGGCCTGGGCTGGTGGAGTGGCTCTGTCAATCTCAATGTGGCTTCCAGGACTGTCCCAGCCACTGTCACTTCTCAGAGAGTGAGAAAGGGAGGAAGAAAGTCTGGGAAGCACCTTTCTCTTTAAAGAAGATAACCTAAAAGCTACACACATTACTTTGGCTCATCTCCTTTTAGCCTCAGCTTTGTCTCATGGTCAAACCCAGCTGAATGCAAGGTTGGCGAATTTAGTTTTGAGTATGGTGACCATATGTTTACCTAACTCAGGGGGGATCTTTTCTCAAAAATGAGGATTCAGCAGTCTCTATCATCACAAGTTAATATAAATGTCCAGGGACCCAACATAAATTCAGGAGAATACTGGAAGTGTAGTCTAAGTAAGCACATCCCATAAGGCTGTGCACATTGTAAACAATGAATACACAACTGAAGGCTGAGTTGGTGAGTGAATGTGTAAAAGGATGAATGAAATGAAAGTGCTCATGTCAGCATCCAGAGACTTCAATTAAATAGGCGCAAAATCCACAATGCAGAATTCCACCCAAACACATTCATTAAAGCACAAAAGGCCTACAAGTGTGCAACCTGTCTTGCAAAGGCTCAATATATGTTACCAATCGCTACAATCCAATGTATGAACAAACTCCACACATGGTTTGGAGAATAAATAAGAACCCAAGGCATGATATAAACACTGATGTTACAATATAGACATTAAGATAAAGGAAAGGGAGCATCTCTGGTAGTGAGTTAGTATCTAATTTATGGCATGCGTGTGTTTGTGTGTGAATGTGTAGATGTGGGTAACTCTGTGTGTTGTGTGTTTGAGTTTGGGGTAGTTTGATAGGGGAGCAATCACTTGGGATTGCAAAGAACTTAGGACACTGTCGTTCTCATCTTGTTCCCACTTAACCACAAAGCCTAAGGACAAACTCTAGTCTATGTTTGGCTCAGCACTTGGGGTGGCTGCCAGCCTGGATGGCTGTGTGACATGAAATAGGCTCCTGAAACATCTGTTGGACCTGTGCCCTGAGCTGGGAGGTCACCCCGTGACTGTGAGATGTGTCTGCTTATTTTGCCTCACAACCTGCTCAACCTCCCTGTTCTCTGGAAACTTTTGATCAGGCCACTGCCTTATGATTTCAGATGGAGCATCATAGGAAATGAGATAAACAGACAGTCTTTTTGCCCCTTAAAACACTTTTCACATTTGTAGCAAAGAAAGCTTGTTGACATAGCACCAAAAAAATAATAATAAAAATAAACCCTTTATGTGTCTTTAAGACATTAGGAAGAATCTCATCCTTCTACTTCAAAATAGTCCGGGAAAATGTTCCACAGCCTGGCTCTCTTTATTCAAAATTAAAGTAATGGATCTGGAGCTACTCAAGCCACCTATCCACTTATATTTATATGGTATAATAACAATTGTAGTATTAATTGATTAATCTAGCCCGAGGCACTCAAGTGTCTGCACACAAAATTAGAATGTAATTGCAACAATAAAGAGATCAAATGAGATAATTAAAACACAAACGATGACAAATGCTAAGCCGGGAAGTCTTTTGCATGCACTGAAGCTGGGCTACTTTTTTATGAAGCATTATCTGCAGATTCCTAAGGAGAGGTACAGGCAGAAAAATGTCAGTGTTCGGCTTGCACACAGGTCTCACATTAAAGCACTCGCCTGAGGTCGGATTGCAGTACAATGGCAGGTCCCCACATATATTCCAGAGAGCATAGTTTAGATGCTCTCATTCACGGAAGTCACATTGAACTGGAATTCATGCTCACATTTCTCCCAGAGTTACACACTGAAGAAGAAACAGCAACTATAACAAATATGGCAACAAGATGATGGGACAGGAATTGAGAAAAATCCTGTGAGGGTTACATATGTATTTTGTGTTCATGAAGTTAAAAAGAAGGAAGAAGACAGTCTGGGCAGAGCTGAGCTACCAGAACCAGAACACAGGGGCTGCCCTTTGAAGGGCCCATGGAAGGTGGGATGACTTTGGGCCTCAGACCCAATTTTTGTCAGTTTCTCTTCATGTTGCCTATAAAAGAGTCTAAGGATAGGTCACGGTAGCCGTCATGATCACAACTTTCTAAAATGTAAGAAACCTCTTCTTCATCACTTCAGTAACACTCTCAGGCCCTCATCTCACTGTTTCAAATACCTAATTCAGCCCATGCAATCTCCTAATCCACAGAGTTAGGAATGAAAGGCAATTGGATGTCACCGATTAACTCATGTCAGGTCCCCTTTCTGCTCAGCTGCCTCCATGTGTTAGCCGAGCTGTGCAGAATCATAAGGAACCATAAACCCGCATGTGCTACCAGCAACAATGATGATGACAAAGGTAACACTTGCATGCTGCCACCGTCTCGGCACCAAGGAGGGTTCTTGGAGACAATGCGGTAATTCACTTAGTCAACACTCAGCACATTCATTCAGTGACTTTCAACTCAGTGAACAAAGCAAAGTCCCTAGTCTCAGAGAGCTTATGCTCCAGTGGAGGGAGACAGAGGAAGCCAATAAACAAGACAATGTAGAGTATGGCATATTAGATAGTGTCGGATGGTGGTAACTGTTAGGAAAGAAAATAAATCAGGCAGTGGTCTAAAGAGTGACGGTGGGGGAGCTGTTGAGAGCATGGCCAGGAAGCAGCTCCAGACAGGGTGCTGAGCAGATTTGAAAGGCTGCATCTATGTGCCCGGCTTTAACATTCCTTAAATAGACGAATGAACTCAAATCTTATGTAATGAGATGCAAAAGATAAAACAGAACCCGTTCTCAGTGGTTCTGGGAAAATACTAAGCGCTAGTTCTTATTAAGCACCTTACAAGCATGAACTCATTTAATCTTCAAGGCAGCTTTGTGAGGTAAGAATATCATTACCCGCCTTCCTCCTTGAGGTTAATAACATACAGAAGGTGACACAGCCAGTGGACAGTGAGGCTGCGTTTCAACTCCAGGCCTTCTGCAGGCTTTTTGTTGGGGGGAGGAGGGAAAACAAGGGGTCACTTTCCTGTCTGGGAATCAGGGTCTTCATTTGCAGAATGAGGATCCATTCACACTATCCCAGTCTCTCTTTAAGTTGAAATCTGTCCTTTACTAATGCAAAAGATGCCAGGAGCCAATGAAGGGATGATGAAGGGATGACTCCAACTTCCAGAACTCTCGTCCTTGCCCCACCTCCATCCCATAGTGGTGGGGGGTGGTGATAGTACTCAGTTCTGGAGGTGGAGCTGGGCTTCCTAGCAAAGCCTCCTTCACCAGAGTCCTCGCCTCCCGGCCCCTTCCTGATCACCAGCATTCTAGCATCTCAGAGCTGCATGCAACCTAAGAAGGCATTTAGAAGACCAAGGCCGGGGGAGCAAGGTGCCCCCCACTAGTTCCTGGCAGAAGGGAACTCAAATCCAGGTTTCCCGCCATCTAGTCCAGAATGTTCCCTCCTACACCAAATTGCTGCCTGGCGTTTGCCCAAGTTTTAGATCAAATGTGCTGAATTAAAGGAGTGTGTTCTTTCCCTGGTGCAATGACTTAGGTGGCGATCATCTGGGGCAGAATGTTTACTATACAATTGTGATCAAATCGCTGATGCTCAGGCCCTCAGGACACAGAGTAGCAACTCCTCACTAGCTAGATAAATGCTACAAGAAAGGAAACACTTTTGGGGAGAGAAGCTGTAATAAGAGAGACAAATAAATGATTCACTCCTCCCCTGCTATTAGTTTAAGTTATAATTACCCACACTTTAAAAATAAAACCTGAACGGCATTGCTGTCTCAGCCACACGACAGCAACAGCACACTCTGCTGCATCAGCTCAAGTCACACATTCGACAACTGATGCTTTAGGTTGAGACTAATTAAGGACTGATTCTTGGTGCATGTATCCCTGCTGCAAATAAATAACTCACAGTGTGGGCTGGAATTGTTCAGACTCCCTAGAGCTCCTTTCCATCCCCCGGTGTTAAACGATGAGTTTCCTATATATACATCTCAGTGGTAAGAGGTTTGCGCTTTAACTGCGAGCCTCAATATATTGGTTTAGAGTGGCTCTTCTTCAGAACAACTGACATGACAGGGTAACAAGCTGGAAGAGTTTCCATTTAAGATAGTGAAATCTTCAGTGGAGATGAAATCACTTTCTAGATGGCTGACCAGAGCTCAGTTCAGAATTCATAATGCACATCACACCTTGAATGGAAGGAGGCGTGAGAGCTCACAGAGCTTTGTTGGTTGGGAGCCATGTGTTGCCAGGAATGGACTAAAAAGCAAATTCTCAGCCTCCCCAGTCATGCCCTGTGTACAACTAATCCTACTTTGCCAACTACAAAGTGAACAGGTTAGAGGTTTTTGTGTTCATGGGCACGTTTAAGTTCTACTAGTAAGTGTTACGCTCACTCATGCCATCTAAGCTTCTCAGCCTCTCCAATATTCCAACATGCTTGCTTCTTGATATGTATGTCGGTCATAGACACTTGCTGTCCTTTCATTGCAGGTGCTAAGACAGAAGATTGGGATGGACTGAAATGATTCTTATTCCTTCACTGAAGACAGTGGTGGCTTCAAAATGTAGTAGTAGAGCTGGAGGCATGCAAAGGAGACTGAGATGTTAGCATAGAGAGCTTGCAATCAAAATACCATAGGGGAACCCGAGTTAATTAAAAATAAATCCAATACACTCAGAGTTCTTAGCTATTCTCTTTTGGAAAAACTCCTCCCCAGGTTTGAACAACTTTAAACAGGAAACACCAGGTTCATAAATTCGCCCATCCTGCCCACAAGTGATGTCACCCACAAAGTGCTTAAGTGAAAAGCACCCATGAGTGAATTGCTACCTATGTCCATGACACTGGCTCTCCAACACCAATTCCTATCTCTTGCTCACCCTTCAGGAAGTGAAATATTCTAACAAACAAGCAACAAAACCCCCCTCCCACCACCACCACCCTTTTTCAAAAGATGGAAGAAGGAATGGTGAAAATGATGAATTTTATGTGGTGTATTTCACCTCATTTTTTTTTAAAATGTATTGCCCAGCAAGTGAGCATCAACCCATGAACCAGAGGTCACTGTTCAATTCCCAGTCAGGACACGTGCCCGGGTTTCCAGTTCCTTTCCCAGTGAGGGGCATTAAAGAGGCAGCTGATCAATGACTCTCTTTCATCATTGATGTTTCTATCCTTCTATCCATCCTTCTCTCCCTCTCCCTTCCTCTCTCTAAAATCAATAAAAATAATAATAGTAATAAAAGTTGATCTCCTCTTAAAAAAGTATTATGGATCTGGGATAAGATGTCTATGAGGCATTTTTAGGGGTTCATAGATGTGCAAGGCACATTCTAGATCCTCGAAAATTTTAGAAATAAACTGTCTGATAAAATTAAAAGGTACATGTCTTTCCTGCTTTTCAGTGACCATGACAGGGTCTTTGCTTTTATGATGAAAGGTGGATTCAGTCAAATAATGTTTAATTATTTGGTGGTTGAATTGACACCTGTCACTGTGTGATGATTTATAGAGATTGTAAAACATTTGGGAGTTCATAAGATCTGAAGAACACATATGCAGTTCTTTTCTATTTGAGATTATATTTAGGATTGAATTTATGATACTGTAAATCTGTAGACCTTGTATGCATCTAGCCTTTGAATTTTCTTGCTTTTATTGAAACAATAGAAAAATGTCTGATGAAATATGATTGTTCTCCATATTTAGATCCTAAGTCATTTTCTGGATTATTAACTTTGCCAAACTGCTTGTGGGATTAATTGGAAACAATTGCAATGTTCTCACTACATTGCACCACTTCCTTCTGTTAATTAAGAGGCATTACCCTCTATTCTACAGATGACAAAAAGGATGGCTTTTTTTTTTATTACCAGAGGGCAGCCAAAGGAAAAAAGGCAGGACTTACAGTGTATTGAGAATTAAGGCAACAATAGAAGAATCTCAGTATGGTGGCTACTGGGAAAGATGTTGATTCAAAGTTCTGGGCGTGTAGGTACACTCAATTCTAAGTGTCAAGTTCCATCTGCCCACTTACAGTTTTACTTCTCTATTTGTGAGATGACAAAAGCAAGCCACCCAAGAATGGAAAATATGTTAAAGAGGATTAGACAACAACGGAGTTAATTAAGAAAATCATCTAACCATTTGCAATTATATATCTATGTTTAATTAAAAAATAAATTAGAAATAAAGTTAGTAAAACAACATCCATATACATTTCTAGCAATAAACCTTTTTTAAAAAACAACTCCCTTATTTTGACTTCATTAAAAGTGTTAGGGATGGTATTTGTACATTGGGGGGTGGGGTGTACCTCTCTGTGCTTTAACATATCCTTTCTGTCTCCCTAAAATAATAATGTGATCAAATTACTAAAGGAATAGCAGTCCAACACGCGTTTCTTAAACATCCACTTTGTAAGCCTGATAGAGTAGGAGGGCAGGGGAAGATTCTGAGAGGGGGTGCAAGGTTGACCTTTGGGTTGAGGTATTGCCTAGTTGCTCAGTCATCCCCACACTCACTTGTGTTTCAGGACTCTCACACAAGTAATTGATCTTGCCTACATCACCCTTTCCCTTTCTTCCCCTAACTCCTATCTGGCTAACTCCCACTACTCCTTCAGGTCCCCATGTAAAGCCCCTTCCTCCAGGAAGCCCTCCCTAAACATTCCCCCAAACTAAGTCCCATTACCATGCACTGACTTCCCCTTATGATAGCTCTTACCACACATAGTGGTTGTTGCGTGTTTAGTTATGTGCCCTTCAGGAAAAACTGTAAGCATTATGACTATGTCCATCTTGCTTTCTATTTTTCCCCCAGTACATTCTCCAGTGCCTCGCATGGTGTTAAATAAATACTTGCCAATTAAATGAGTAATGGACATATAAAGAATACATGAATAAAAAGGATTTGAATAGTTCAGTATTTCCAAAAATACAGTTAATAAACTCTAGTATTTAATTGTTTTCAGAAAAAAAAATCAATGTTTAGGAAATATTGGATTAAACAAAGCTAACCCAGTTTATGTGTTGTAAGACTTCTTAGAGCATTTGAAATGCTAATGTTCATGTAACCTCCAAGGGGAGAGAGGACAGTATTACCCAGAACTGTTTATCAGAGCTCCTTTTCTTCAGTAGAGCATTTCCTAAGGTCAGAATTCTGAGGAGCATATAGTGGGAAGTGTTGCAAGAGATAGAAAATAAGTGCATTGTCTGATAAGAAGATAGGTAGGGGAAGATGGAAAATGTATGGAATGCCAAGAAGTATGTTGTCACAGAGAGTTAAGCATCGGGGAAGGATGCAGTGAGAGAAAAGATGGGGATACAGAGCAAATCAGGAAGAACCTTGAATCTCTTGCTAAACAGCTTGAACTTTATGCTCTAGGACAGTCATATCAATCTTTGAGGAGTGTCACATACTATCCTGGTCTTAAAAAAATAATTCTAGTCAGTGTGGAAAACAAAGATCAGAGAGACAAGCAATTTGCTAATGGAGACTAGTTGGTTATTGTGATAGTTCTAGTGAGAGAGGCTAAGAATGTGAATTAGAGAAACTGCAATTGATATAGAAGCAAAGACTCCTGAGTAGTAGATTAAAAGATCAGATGTGGGATCATAAGGTGATAAATAAGTCCAGGAGACGATTTAAGAAGCAGATAAATGGTGAGAAGAAAAAGAGATAAGTAGTGTTTGCTTGTTGGTTTGTTTAAAAGTAGCTGAGAGAAAGTGGTGTTGCAGAAGACAAGAGAAGAATTACAATGTGTGTCCAATAAGATAGAGGGCTCAGAGACCTAGAAAGGCTTTATGAACAGTGCAGTAAGACCGGTGGATCTTTATGACAGTCCCATAGGTCATCAATACAATTTTGTAATAATTCCAACTTTCAAATATAGGAAAATTTGTTCATAAGTTACCAAATGGCCAGGTAAGCGTTTATGGACTGGATGCTAACTGTGGCTCTTTCTGCTATACTATTTAGATAAGACATTTTGCATAACCTAGCACGTCACTGTGGCTTCTCAAGTATCACCTATAGAAAGATAGTCATTCTTTTTTTTTTTTTTGTGATGACACTGGTTGCCTTGTGATTTGTATATCAGTCAATGCTTACTACATTGCTTTCTGCAGAAGGGGGATAAAAAAGACATGGAAAAGCAATATTTTAAATTTTTGAGTGAGTGATGGATTGAATTTATGACTTGGGGGGAAACAAAAGTAGTGAGACTTAAAATATAATTATAATAATTAGAAAAATTCCTTAAAAGCACAAATGTGGGATCCAGACATCCCTGAGTCTAGTGGCATCATGTTAGATGACGTCTGGGGAAAGAAGCATACACACTGCGGGTGCTGTGGTGAGCACTCTCCGTACATTAATTCATTCAATTCTCACAGTAACCCTAAGTAAGAAACCGGGCTCAAAAGATGTAAGCAATTCAAAGATGTAGGAAGTGACAGAGTCAGATTCAAACCCAGGGGTATCTGATGGGGGCAAATCCAGTTACTTTCCAGTCTGAAAATTTGCAAGGACAGAAATCCCATCTACTGTGTGTCCAGCCCAGCACATGGTAAACTGTTAATAACTATTTGTTGAATGACCAAATGGAAATATGAATGAATACATGGATGAACAATTAAACTGTAATGCTATTTAAGTATAAAGTTATACTTTATCTTTTTGAACCGTAATTTTCTCTTCTGTTGGCTCAGTGTAGGTATTCAAAGGCTGAACTGAGTGGCCCAACAGGCCTAGGGATAGATAGTTCTACATCTTTGGTTAAAACAGATTTTCTGCTCCAGAATATTTGTCTATTAATAGGTAATGATGACTGAGACAGTTGAGAATATTGAAGGTAAAGTGATGGTTGATTGTGGGTAAGCTGTACAAAGCAGCTAAGATTGTTTAAAACAATTCCTCATGATTGTGATATTAGCATAAAGGCTGAGAGATGCAGTCGTATAGACAGACGGGTTGAAGGGAATGTCAACAAGGAAGAAAGTGTGACTAATGAAAGGAAGGGGTCTATTCCAACCAGCTGTAAGGCCTTAGGAGCAAAACCCATAATAATGACTATGGAATAAAGTTGGTGGTGGTGGTGGTGTCGGCTTTGGTAGTATTGGTGGGGATGAGGATGATGGTGAACAGCATTTAAGATGTGTGCCTACTCTGTGGGTGGATTTTCATGTGTGGGTTTTTGTTGTTGGTAGGATGTGAGAGAGACACATTGATTGGTTGCCTCCCACATGGGCCCTGACCAGAGCCAGGAGTCAAACCTGCAACCATGCCCTTGACCAGGAATTGAACCCGAGACCCTTCGGTGCATGCACTGATTCTCTAGCCATTTAGCAACACTGGCCCGGACTACTCTGTGCATTTTGATGCTGTTCTTAACCTTAACTACCTCATTTATCCTGACAATAATTCTTTGACCAAGGCATTATTGTTATCACCTTTTTAGACTTGTGGACTTCTCAAAGGCCACACAGCTAAAGTAATGGAGTGGATTTAAACCCTAGTTCTCCCTGATAAAAGGACCTAAGCTTTGAACCCTATATTCTTGTACTCTATGAAAGTACAATGGAGAGACTATTTCTCTTCCAGTTAACTTTTGTTGTATGTTGATTATCTCTTTCATTAACATGGTTCAGGAATCAAGGAAGCACTCAGCTGGATGATTCTGGTTCCAGTTGTCTCTCATGAAATTGCAGTCACACCATGAATGTGGGGGGCAAGTAGGGTTGGAGAATCTGGGAACTCTCTTTATGCTAGGTTGAGCTTCCTCATAGCATGGCAGCCTCGGTGATGTCAGCTGCTTACCTGCTAGCTGAATACTTCAAGAGCAAGTGTTCCAACTAATAAGGTATCAGCTGATGTTGTCTGTTATGACTTAGCCTCTGTGGTCCCACCGAATTACGACAATCTTGTTCCAAGCCCAACCAGACTCAGAGAGAGAGAAATTATGTCACCACTTAATAGTGGGAGTGGCAAGGCTCTAGAAGAGCAGGTGAGGTGGGAGATACAGTTGTATCCATCTTTGGAAACTATAGTCTGCATCATGGAGGTTTGGGGACAGAGGAGGTGGGGAGGAAGACACACACACAATTGTGGCACTTACCATTTGCTGGAGGGCTCCTATCACTTCCACCACAGAACTTTATAGGAAGGATTGTGTGATTTCTTTCCATTTTAGACAAGAGAAAACCTACCTGGCCAAGGTCTTTCCATACACCAGGCCCAGGACAGATGCTTTACAAATGTCAGAGACTCCCCTTCCTGCCTCCAGTGTATTATCATCAGCATTTCACACAGAAACAAAGGGGAGATAACCTGGCCCCGGTGAGAATGTGGCAGAACTAGAATTCAATCCCAGATCTCCCCCCACCTTGCACATTCGACTTTATAGAAGGGTCGCTGTGTATCTCATCTTCCCTTTTGTGTCTTTCTTGGACTTTGGTTCTGTTTGGATACAGGTCATCACGTAAATTCCATGTGGTGCTTTGGAGAGAATTAAAGGAAGCAACTAAACTGCCTACCCCTCTGGGAAACTGCTTTTTTCTATGGTTCTCCCAAAGTAAAGCTATCACATAGACAGTATGCTAAACTGGCCAAAAATGCAATTTGAAAAATTGCCTTTGCGATTGGCAGTGGCATTGACTTGGCAGGGAGTAAGGTCTGAGATGCTCTGGTATAGATTATGCCGGAGGCCTCCGATCTCTCCCCTCTCAGACTCTGCCTTCCTTCTGGGACACTCTGTGTGAAGAAGCAGACCCTTCTGTTCTGATCAACCATCCTTTGACCTCATACCTCTCTTGTTTGGGGCATTGCAGGCCTTCCAACAGAAACAAGCTGGTTTAAGTTTAGCAACCTGGTGAGCTTAATATGGCTTTGGCAAGAAAACCTCAATACAAAAGAGCCTCAGTTAGTCGGCCAAGAATAGCAAGGGACAAAATACACTCATTTTTAAAATAATACATGGGAAGGAAGAAAAAAAAAAGAGAAGAGGGAGGCAAGAAGAAAGGTCATAAAGAAGGGAGAGGTGAAGGAAGGAAAGGAGAAAAAAGAAAGGAAGGAGGACAAAGGTTGGGGAAGTCAAACAGTTCATCATCTTAATATGTGTCAATAGCAACTTGAGTAGAAAGAAGGTGGTGTGAGATAGGAGATGAACTCACAGGCACCACCGACCTCTCTTAGCTCCCTCATCCTATCTCTCTTTACTATTACCATGTGATACCTAATAATACTTAATACTAAGAATAAGCATTTTTCATTAATTGACATAGACATTAACCAAGCATTCTGCCAAGCACTTTATAGACATGACCTTGTATAAAGTCCACAATATTCTCATCCCCTTTTTTCAGAGAAGGAACCCGGGGCTCACAGGGGTAAGTAAGCCCCTTGCCCAGCAGAGACAGCCCTGCTCTGTGTCATGTATAATAAATCCAGCAGGGGGTGGCCAAGGGCTGATCCCCAGGACATAGAGAGCTCTTCCCAAGTTTTCTCAAGACCCTGCTCTTCCCCAGGTCCTAATCCGGGACTCCTGGCGCTCCCTCCCTCCAAGCCTGAGGCTGTCCCAAGCTCCAGAGTTTCCAGAAATCGCATCAATAATCATTCTAAAGCTATCATAGGGTTTACGTGGGGGGAACTTTGTATTTATTATGCGGTGCATTAAGTTCTTTATTTCATTTAAACAAATATTTATTAAGCCCTTAGTACATTCATTGCTATGAGTTTAGTGGTGTTGTGGAAACAAAATAGAAAAAAAATTAATAAACTTAAGCAACTGACAATCTAGTGGGAAAACAACTTGGATCTGGCACCAAAAGCTACTGAGACAATCCCTGGGCACCCAGGAGCAAGCCATTCTCTGGTCACACCACTTTAAAAAATACAAAACAAAACTTTATTTGTTAAAGTGGGTTGTAGTTCACAGCAAAACTGATCAGAAAGTACAGAGTCCCTATATACCCCCTGCTCTCCTCCTCCTTCCCCCGCAGCCTCCACCACTATCAGCATCTGCCACCAGAACACTACTCTGGTTACAATCGAAGAATCTACATTGACACATTGCTACAATGACTACATTGGCACACCATTATCACCCAAAGTCCATCACTTTCATAAGATTCATTCTTGTGTTGTACATTCTTTAAGTTTGCACAAATGTATAATGACATCTACCCACCGTTATGGTAGCATGCGCAGTAGTTGCACTGCCTAACAATCCTCTATACTTCACTATACATCCCTCCTTCCCTCCATTCCCTGGCACGACTGTGCTTTGTTTTGTGTGTGAGTGCGTGTGTGTGTGTGTGTGTGTGTGTGTGTGTGTGTGTGTGTGTGTTTTACTGTCACCATCATTTTGTCTTTTAGTTGGAATTGTACAGTATGGAACGTTTTCAGATCAGCTTCTTTCACTTAGCAATAGACATTTAAGGCTCCTCTACATCTTTTCATGACTTCATTTCTTCTGGCACTGAACAATAGTCATTATATGGATGTACCACAGTTTATTTATCCATGTGCAGATTTCCATGCAGACATTAGTTTTCAGTTATTTTGGGTAAATACCAAGGAGTGTAACTGCAGGCTCCTATGGCAAAAGTAGTTTCAGTTTTGTAAGAAATCACCAAGCTGCTCCTAAAGTGGCTGTACCACTTTGCATTCCCACCAGCAATGAATGAGAGTTCCAATGGCTCCACCTCCTCGCCATTGTTTGGTGTTAATCACTCTACTTTTTAAAGCACTGCTAAACTGAATTATGTGGAAATGACTAGACAGTCAAAAATGACTGAGCAGCAAAACTCAATGTCACATCCTGCGATGTTCGTGTGGCAGGGTTTCTCCCCCTCGCTCAAAGTCATTATACTCTTACTCTGTACAAAATACTATTAAGTTTTCTGTTTTCTCAGGCCACTAAGAATTGAACGTGTTAAAGAGATAAAGTCACTAAAAATATAAAACAAAGGACACACGCATTAGTCCATCAACAAATAAATCAACAAACAAGTATGACATTCTGCACTCTTCGTAGGCATAACTGCACATCAGCTCGTCATAATAAGCATTATAAGAATCACTTCAGCCTGACTGACAGGGCTCAGTGGTTGAACGATGACCTATGAACCAGGAGGTCATGGTTCAATTCCTGGTCAGGCACATGCTCCATGCTCAGATTGTGGGCTTGATCCCCACAATCTGAGGATCGAGGGGGGCATGCTGGAGGCAGCTAATTAATGATTCTCTCTCATCATTGATGTTTCTATCTCTTTCTCCCTTTCTCTATGAACTCAATAAATATATATATATATAAAAGAATCACTTTAAAACACTTGTTGCAAGAAGGAAATGGTACTGGAAATATCTAGGGGAATATTTTGTCAAGTATATGATGATCTAACCACTATGCTGTATTCCTGAAAATAGTACAAAATAATATTGAATGTAAACTGTAATTGAAAAATAAAATTTAAGTTAAAAAAAGGAAGAAAGAAATGGTATTAAAGATGCCACTGCTATTAAAAACTAAGAAAATTAAGTCTCTAACTTACAGATTTGTTGTTGGAATTCTGTGAAATGTATGTAAAATGGTTAGCACAGTATCTGGTACATAGTAGTGCTAATAACTATTGGCTGCTATGCAATGATGGTGATGGTGATGATGGTAATGATGTGGCAAGTGGTTAAACAATTGGAAGAAGGAGAAAGGGAAAGGGAAAGGTATTGGAATTCCTCAAGCATTTATTAAGATCCCACTTGAATTCAAGGGAAAGGGTATGAGGTTCCTGTTTTTAAGGAAGTTCTTGTCTCATATCTATATATATAAAAGCCTAAATGACCATTCAACCGTTTGACCGGTAGCTATGACTTGAACTGACCACAAGCAGATGCTCAACACACACGCATGGAAAGATATAACAGACTGATGAATCTCAGAGGGAAGGGGGGAGGGCGGGAAGAGATTAACCAAAATCTTATATGCAAACTATAGGCCCAGTGCACGGATTCATGCACTGGTGGGGTCCCTTGGCCTGGCCTGCGGGAGTCAGGCCAAAACCAACAGTCTGACACCCCCTGAGGGGTCCTGGATTATGAGATGGTGCAGGCCAGACCAAGGGACCCCACCAGTGCACGAATCGGTGCACCAGGCCTCTAGTATCATATAATTATAATAGTGATATATATTATAACACATTTTATAACAAATTTACAAAAGTTATGTGAAAACATAGATGAAAAGACTATTCATTTTGACAGCAAGACCAGGAAAAGTTACAGTAAATGTTTGGGCTAGGCTGGAAGGATTTTTCTGTTTGGTGAGGGGTAGGCATTTTAAGAGAGAACATTCCAGGCAAAGGAAGAAGACTTTACACAAAGGTATGAAATCATGGCACAGTCTAGTATGAAGACCAGGGTAAAATAAAAAATTAACAGCCAGGTGATGGGCAGAAAGTTTCCCAGAGGCCAGCTGAAGGTTGCCTGTGAATCACATCAGAATATGCTCGTGGATCACAGCAAAGAGTTTTATTTGAAAGGCAGTACATTGCCATTAAAAGCTTTAAGCTGAGAAGCTACATGATTGAATGTCTACTTTTAGGGCATGCTCCCAATGAAGGCAGGATAGAGAATGAACTTGAATGGGTAGACAGTGGAGACGGAGAGATCTGACAGGGGTTCTTGGGATCATCTGGGTTGTAGCAGAGGCCCTGGGACTTGAGAAAAGGTGACAGGTAGACTTGATAAGACTTAGTGATCTACTCAGTGGGATGCAAGGAGAGTGCAGAGAGTGTGTGGAAATTATAATCAAGCATGACTCTGAGGTCCCCAACTTGGGCAATTGGGGCAACCCAAGGAAGGAACTTGCTATAAACCAGAGATTTATTTTTAATCTTCACGGATTCTCTGGTGGCATGAAAGGAGCTTTATTCTTAATACCATTTAAATTCTAAAGGTATTTTCTTGCTCCATTCAATAAAACATTGCTTGAATTGTGTTCAAAGCTAGAATCAAATGAATGCAACTTATTGTTCTAAAATTTCCAAGTAGACAGACAAATATACTCAAAGAATAGTTTCCAAACCAAAAATGATCAAATATAGTCAGGGGCAGGGCCATCTACTGTGGTGGTCACTAGCCACATATGGCTATTGAGCACATGAAATGTAGCTACTCCTAATTGAGATGTGATGAAGGTATAGGTTTTAGAGATGTAGAATAAAGAAAATAATACAAGGTACTTTGTTAATATTTTTGTATTGATTATATATTAAAATATTTTGGATAGATTTCATTAAATAAAATATACTACCAAAATTAATTTCACCAGTGGTTTTTTTTAATGCAGCTATTAGGAATTGTAAAATTATATGTATGGCTCACATTATATTCTATTGGACAGTGCTAATCTAGGAAATTCAGGCTTTGCAATGTCAATATTTGATGACTTTATATAGGCCAAGGTTATATTTTATATTATTGCTTATCTTTCTATTACTGGGGAAGGTCTCACCACCTGATGTTTTTGAATATCTTCCTATGTATCTTTATCTCATAAAAAACTAGTTGCCATAGCAACTGCCACAACACATTGTATTTACTACACCTGGAGGGAGAGATATAAACAGTCATCAATCTGTCATTTAAGTGTACACATTGATAATTTTTTCATGTGTATCTGGGTCTTCCTTTGGAAAGCAGAGCACTGAGCACAGGAGACCTGACTTCTAATTTCTCACTGTATCACTGGCTTCCTTGGTTCTGTATAAAGAGAATAGAAACTATCTCATATCCCTTCAGGGGAATATTTGGATATTCCAAACATTAAAAGTATTTTGAAAGGTATTCTTAGGGCACCTTGTCAGTCTAATGTCACACAGTTAATGTAGTAATGGCATCTAATATTCCTTACAATGCTGGAGACAGGCAGGAAGGACCAGGAGGTTTCCTTTGATTGATATGGGCATGGGCCAGGGGTGGAAGAGGGGTGGGGGAGAGATTTAGGGGGATGCAGAAGAAAGAAAAGAGACCAGACTGGGATAAAGCAAAATAAGTTTGATGAGTATTAGCATTTGTTCCCACAGACTTTAACAGTCCTTTCAAGTACCATGTTTTTCCATGTATAAGACTCCCCCATGTATAACACTCCCCCTACTTTTCCAACCCCAAATTAAGAAATCAATGTTTTACACATTTTGCTGGTTTTCCTCATTAGGCCTTCTTTTTGGGCATCTTAAGGAGTTGTTCTTCCTGTTTTCTCCACTGTCTGATCATACATTCAGTGGAAGAAGGTCCAAATTGTCTCTCTGCGGCTCGATTTCCATGCTCTTTTGCATAGCTGATTACATTCAGTTTGAATTTTGCAGAGTAAGACAATCGATTACCAGTATTTATCTTTTTATCTTTTGACATCTTTATGGGCTCAGAATATTCAGGTCCCTGTTGCATCTACGCACTCTCCACCTCCACCTCCAATAACAGCAGCAGCTGGTGTCAGTAACAATAAGGATCGTGATTGTAGGAAGCCTGTTTGACAAGGTATGGCAGCTATGCACCCCAGCAGCTCCCTCCTCATCTAACTTCCGTGTAGAAGAGGCCCCTCGATTTTCAGTCCAATGATTTTAGAAAAAATAGCATCTTAGACACAGAAAAATGCAGTGCTTCCCATATTCAGCCACAGGGCTCCTCCACTGGCTGGGAGATTGAGGGCCCAGAGCCCCTCTGCATATAGTTCATGCCAGCTCTGCCATGGGAAAAGTGAACAGGTTGGAGTTTTTTATGTTGGTCATCCTGTTTCATGATGCTTTAAATGTTATGCTTATTTACACCATTTAAGTTTCTACATGAGCCTGTCATCCATGGGTCAATTCTGTGTTAACATGCTTGCCCTTCAATATGCATCATTTGGACAGAGATGACTGAAATGGAAATTGAGACAGACTGAAACGATTCTTATTACCGTGAAGGTGGCTTTAAAATACTCACATGGATTGGCCTTAGGGATTTCGATGTGGTTGAAATCAGAGGCTGGGGGCTCAGCCTCTAAGATAGCGGTTCTCAACCTGTGGGTCGCGACCCCTTTGGCGGTCAAACGACCCTTTCATAGGGGTCGCCTAAGACCATCCTGCATATCAGATATTTACATTATGATTCAAAACAGTAGCAACATTACAGTTATGAAGTAGCAACAAAAATAATTTTATGGTTGGCTCACAACATGAGGAACTGTATTTAAAGGGCCAGAAGGTTGAGAACCACCGCAGGTGTTTGCATAGCAGGTATGCAGTTTTCAGTTGGACATTATGCTCGTTTGAAGTAGTTGGAGAGGGTTAATGAGGACCAAGGTCAGAGCTAAAGGCCCCTCCACCCAAGCTACCCCTTTGGTATTTCATGGAACATGGATGTGTGGCAAAAGTAATAAACCGTCTCTGTGTTAGATTTTGTTATTCATGTGTCATAAATCTATGGGAGGCTTTCCCACTGATGCTGCACCCTAGCATCTGAACATTCATTCAGTGGTTTATCTAACCAATGGGCAGCCACCCTAAAAGAAAATCAAGAAACTGCTCGTTACACCTTGAGATGTTACATCTTGAGAAATCCCTAACTCAGCAGTGGCATTTAGGAGGCCCTTGACCCAAAAGGAATCAAACCAAAGGGAAATAAAAATATGAGGCACAATGTAGCACCTCCTGCCTCGTTTCAAGAAAGGTTAATGGTCATGGTTTATTTTTTAGTGTCTCCCTTTCTGCCTCTCCTTCCACTCCGTGGGGAGAGGGAGGTTGGTGGGGAAGAGAAAAAGGGAGTGTGGCTTTCTGATCAGAACTCAAATAGCACAGTTTGAATTATATAATGGAGCTGCTGGGAGTCAGGTGACAGGCTCACTGAGTAATTCCCTGCAGAAGGAGACAAACTGCATGTTAAAAAGCTCAACAAATACTCAAAAAAAAAGGAAGAAGAAAGAAAAGAAGGAAGGAAACAATGAAGGAAGGAAAGAAGGAAGGAAGAAAGGGCAGCCCAGGCCTTGAGTCAGGGACGTCCCAGCTGCTGTTTCCGGTGAATTCTCTCCGGGCAGAAACAGCTGGGCAAGTGGGCTGAGTCTGAGACTTGCAGAGGCTGCAGAGGGCCAAGTGCAGGTTGGGGGTCTGGTTTGGATCATAGACTTACTTTCTCTTTCATTTCGAAAATGTTCCCTGCTTCTGACACTGGTTGCCGCCAATGTCAAGTAAAACGTATGACTCCTTGGAGACTCCAGCCAGGTTTTTAAGAACCGAGGTTTTGTGTAGGCAAACAGCGATCCCTGTTCCACAGGCTGGGTGCAGGGAACGCCAGCGAGCATCTGCCAACTTGTTCTGGGATCTGAATGAGCCTGGAGAAACCATCTGTGGTGGGGGTTTCAGGTTAGGAAAGGGATCAGATGGACCCTTCCTGCCTACATGGGTGGTCACCCCGTCGTCCATGGTGAGTGTTGACCCCCTTCCGGCCCCATTTCATCCCAGGTAGGAGCTGGCAGCAGTCAGGGTATTGGCACGGGCGGCACGGGGGCCCTGAAGGGAGGAGAAAGGGCTGCCTGGCACCGAAAGGCTGGATGGGCGTGTGTAGCATGTGTATTCAGAGCCCACACTTGGGGAGACTGTTGCTCAGCCTAAGAAAGCACAGTTAACGGAGAGCCGGGAAACGGCCAGGGGGAGGCTCCGTGTGAGAGCAAAGAGCGTTGGGAAATCTGTCAGGTAGGCATTTGAGTTTTAAATAATTGATTGCCTTTTGTGTGTTTGTTGGTTGGATTTTGTATTGGTTTTGCTCGGTTTAGGGAATTTTTCCTTTTTGGAGTTGCCAATATTAGTTGATTTGTTTTTACAGTCCTCCGATAGGCTCCTGGGCTGTGCTGGAGCTCAGGGGCTGTGCAGATGCCTGGAAGTCAGAGGAGCTGGATGAGGAACTGGCGATGTTTTTCAGACCTAGGAGATTCACTTGCAAATCTCACCGTGATGGAGACTTGCTGGGAGCCCTGGACGCCTGCTGAGGCAGGCAGCTTAGGAACCTTGGGGGAGTGTCTGACTTAAAGAGACAGCAAAGGGAAAATGGAATCAGCAATTGATATTTTGGGGGAAGTGGGTCTGAGGAGAAGTTGAGGATTAAATAAATAAGATAACTGGGGAAATAAAAGGATTAGATAAAGGAATAGGTTTGGTGGGACCCCCATCTGGGGCTGGGGCATTTTGGAACAAAATGTGGCATGGAAATAAAATCCACATGGGGGCTGATAACAGCTCACTGGGCATGAAGAAGCAATGCTACAATGGATCTTTTTTCCACGGACTCCTAGACAACCTGAGAAATAGGCAAGGCTTTCCTTCGCAGGAGTTTATTTCTAGCTGTTGTTCTTTTTTGGCCACATGAGGTGCTCTAAACAAAATATGGTAGTGTTAGAAACAGGCCTAGAAAGAGACTCAAGTGTTTGCTGCCCTCACTCCTTCCTCACCTACCTCCCAGTCTGGAGCAAATTATATGAGTTCAGTGCATCTAATGTAAACAACTATGTAGAATGGTACAATTATCGCTGCAAGAGAATGTTTGGATATTAGAATAAAATTGAACTTGAATCAGAGGTTCTTAAATCTTTGAGATTATGGACCACATTTGGGAGTTGAAAAGTGTCTCCACTGCAGCCTCATCACCTCCATCTCTTCTGATGCTCAACAAACAAAACTAAAAAATAACCACAAAGCCAAAAGGCATAGCATGAGCTTTCTAATTAAAACCCCCTTTGCAATGGCAGCCCCTTAAGAAAGCACTGCTTAAGTAGTTCATATCAGCACAGTGAATTCCTTTTCTCCAGATTTCCATCAGTTGAAAATTGCTGGAAACCTGCATTTTTGCCCTCGAGTAATGTAATGAGGTCTGGGCTTCATAAGAATGACCAGCATACACTCCACAACCCGTCAGTGCCTTCTAAGTCAGAGGATAACAGATGCTCTACATTGTTTGAAGTGCATTGCTTTGCACTCTCATTCTCTGAAATTTGTAATCTGCCTAAGTCGTGGCACCTACATCATCCTGCCCAAGAACTGGGACTTGGGTCTTACAAAGGATGTTTGTGTTACTTTTCAGTCTGAGGGACAGTCAGAAACACAGAACTGTCCATTTCTGGGACAGTTCAATGGTTTATGGGACAACTAGTCAGAAGATGTGAAATAGGACAACTTTTGAAAATCCAGTTTTCAGAGTAATATAGATACTTTGGTGAAAAGCATACACTTTTTGTGTTCAGACCAAATTGAGTTTGCATTTCTATTCTGCCACCTATTCAGTGAGTGACACTGGGGGCAAGTTTCCTGACCTTTCTAAGGCTCCATTTCTTTATCTATAGAATTGGGTAGTAACAGTACAAACCTCATACATTGTATGGGAAATAAATGAAATAATGCATTAATAGAACAGCACATAGTACAGTGTCTAGTATAATCAGCAGCTAGTAAACATACCTGCTATTGTTAGTATTATTTATGGGACCTAGTTACCACAAAATAGTTGAAAAACCAGAAGGTGAAGAATAGGTTGTGCAAATTCAGATCAACATTCCTGATCTTCAAAATGTTCAGAAATTAAGTCAAGAGCATGTCTATTCTGCTTTATGAGGAGGCATCATTGTCCCTAGGTTTTGGACAGAAGCGTTCATTGAACTGGTTTAAGCCACACAGACATCAGGGGCGGCAGCAGGTGGGCCATATGTGTGTGCAGACTCTCTGCCCCTAATGCCTTGGTCATGCTGCTCCCGATGACCCGCTGGGGAACACACCAAGGTTGGCCCAGCAGAGGCCGAGTAGCCCTTTTCTCCGAAGAGCCTTAGACACTTTCCCACGGAAGTAGTTCTGGTTTGGCAGGCCTGGTTTGTCCTACTTCAGCCCTGCTATGTGTTGTGGCTCTGAATCTGCTGGACTCAGGCTACAGATGTGCATCTGCCAGCTCAGGCGGATGTGCGAGCGTGATCATGGCTACCCAGTTATAAGCTTCCACTAGGACAGCACAGAACCTGCTACCCTTGTCTAGCCCCCTGAGGACTGAGCTCTTGTTTTCTCCGTGTAGTCTCCTAACATGGGGATGTCATGCCTCCCATAGAGCAAACTGCCAACCATAGACAGTAAGCTCTCACTTGACATTATTCATAGATTCTGTGACTTTAAGCAAAACAACATATAACAAAGTCAATTTTACCATAGGCTAGTTGATATAAATAAGAGTTAAGTTCCTACCATCAAAGTTATAAGAAACAATGTTGTTCTAAATGACAAATTTGAGGACCTGCTGTATTATAAAGTTGAAGACAGTCATATAATGAGCCTAAAGGGCTAAAACGTCAAAAGGCCTTTACTTTTACATTCCATGGGTATTCAGCCACCTGTAAAATGCAGAATCCACAGTTATAGGGCAGGGGTTAAGAGAAAGGGTTTTATGGAAGGTCTTCCAGGTAGAGCCTGGGCTTCTTAAGGAAACTACCTGAATCAAAAGTCCCCCCTGGGATTGGTCATCAAATGGCAGAGTGATGAATAGTGCAGTATATCTGCTAAGTAATCCACCAGAAAGACAACACCAAACTCTAAAATTAAGAGCAACAAGGGGAAAAAGCCCTTAGAATTACAGGAGGAAAAAAGATAATTGGTTCAAAAATAAGGAAACAAATTTTTAAATGTAAAAACACCCTAAACTTGGAAATACGTATTGTAATGCTAAGGAGAAAGAAAAGGAGTGAAAGGGAGAAACAACAGAGACAGTGGGATTGAAAGTCTTGGTTACAAGTTCAGTCCTATTCTCTTAATGAATCATCAGTTGAATCTGTTTTCTCATTTATAAAATGATAAAAAATAATTATTGCCCTACTCCCAAGGTTGCTGATAGGAACAAATGCGATGACGTGTCAAAACTGAAAAGATGACTAGAACCTTAGAGCAGGGGTCCTCAAACTTTTTAAACAGGAGGCAAGTTCACTGTCCCTCATACTGTTGGAGGGCCGGACTATAGTTTTTTAAAAAAAAACTATGAACAAATTCCTATGCACACTGCACATATCTTACTTTGAAGTAAAAAAACAAAATGGGAACAAATACAATATTTGTATTTGCATGAGGCCCGCGGGCCATAGTTTGAGGACCCCTGCCTTAGAGTATTCCCCTCAACAACTCGATCTCCACCTGGAACTATCACACAGGTATTAATAACTCTATAGGATTAAAGGAAATCCCATCCCCACCCTCCCCAAAAAAATACACAAAAAACCACAAGACACAATGTGTGTGTAACTAAGAAATGGGATTTTCTTCTTAATAATAAGGAAGAATATCACTTTGGATAATCCATAATGAATAACCAATGTCTATTGTATTAGTTTGCTAAGGCTTCCATAACAAACATCATGAGCTGGCTGGCTTAAACAACAGAAATTTATTTTCTCACAGCTCTGGAGGCCAGAAGTCTAAGATCACGATGTCTGCAGAGTTGGTTTCTCCTGTGGTCTCTTTCAGTGCCTGGCAGAGGGCCATCTCCTCACATGGTCTTTTCTCTCTATGTGCACATCCTTGGTGTCGCTTCCAGTCCTATCGGGTTAGGACCCCACCCATATGACCTCATTTAATTTTGATAACCTCCTTCTAGGCTCTATCTCTAAATACAGTCATATTTTAAGATACTGGGGGTTGGGCTTCAGCATAAGAATTTGGGGGACACACAATTCAGCCCATAGCCTCTCATTAAGCCCAGCCAGTGTAGCCCAGTGTTTGAGCACTGACCTTTGTAAACCAGAAGGTCCCGGTTCCATTCTCAGTCAGGGAACATGCCCAGGTTACTGGCTTGATCCTCAGTGTGGGGCATGCAGGAGGCAGTTGGTCAATGATTGCCTCTCATTATTGATGTTTCTATCTCTCTCCCCCTGTCCCTTTCTCTGTGAAATCAATAAAAAGATTTTTTCAAAAAGGAAAACTCATTAAAAGGTATATTCTTGCTTTAGGAATTTATCAGGTCTGGAAAGGAAAATGATATTGCCAGACTGGTATGGGGAGACACCATTAAAGGTAGCCTGGTAGACCTGTTCTAAGATTTAAAAGAAGCTTGACTTCCTGGCATATTTCAACAACAGAGATAGTGAGGACCTTGTTGTTTTACTTTCACCGAGGTGTTCTGTTAAAGAACTAGCAGGTTGACCCTAGCAAGGTGGCATCTCTCTGGTGACAGCTGTTCTTGGTGACAGCTATTCTTGTTTGTAACTAGATGGTCCTTTGAGGTCAAAAGGATTATGGCATTTCATTGGCTAATTTCTCACTTACTTTGTATATTCTGTCTCATAAAGGAAGTGGAGAATTGATCCTATCTTCTGCGTTCATGCCTTGTGTGGTGTGATCTTGCATCCTTTCCACCACTTCTTCAGACTGTCCCCAACTGTTCCTGTTGTCATTCAGTGACATGGTTACCTGAAACACACACACATTTATTTACTCCTGAAATGAAATTTGTGAGAAGAGAAAATGATTTGTAAGTGATATTTCCATATCGCTTTCTAAATTTCAGATCTTTGATTCAGAGAAAGATATGAGGCCCAGCTCATGGCTGAGATGTCCCCACAAATATGGGAAGCAGAGGGAAACTGACACCTATTCTAAATTCACAGCCATGAAGAGGCATGAAGGAGAAAGTGGTGACAAGGAGGAGCAGATGATTTGTAGGTGCACACTGATAAGGGGGACCGTGCTCACTGCCTTCTTCGTCCCCTCTCCACTTGCAGCTGCACCTGCAGGTGGACTTTTTGCACCCTCTGGTAGGGGACATCCCAGCTCCCTCTTAGCAGTCTGGATGCTAGGTCCAAACAGGAAAGACAGGGTGTCAGACAAGCAAAGATATGTACCTTGGTTTTCTTTTTTAAAACAACTGATGGTGGTAAAATATTATATTGGGAGGAACAAAGAAACACACATTTACTAACTTTAAAACACCCTGCCGTGTCCTTTTTCATTAAAAATAAGGTATGCCTATATGCATATGTAATAATTTCGACAATAAAGATTAAAAGGTGCATAAGGTATGCCTTCAATGAACAAGTGGAAAGAATCAGCTCCCCAGGCCTCATGAGCATGATCCTTCTGGTACGGCTTCATCATAACAAGAACACACTCCGTATTAGCAGGCAGTTTTCCCCTTAGACCAGGACCCATTTCAGAGGCAGGGGGTATCATGCCTTGTTGCTCTCAATCAGTTTGCCCAACCTTCTAGCCATTTGGATACAATCTTCTCTCCCAGTGTCAAGTGCGCTTGTTTGTGTTATTAGAGGGAGGCTTTGGAAAGAAATGGGATGTAATTTGGAATGTGTCAGAAACTGTATTATTTAGCCCTGGTTTTAAGGTGCAGGGCTTGCCCAAAAAAGACCCACCTCTTGTTCCAGCTCTCATACTGTAAACAAACATTTTTTGCACTCTACTAGTATTTAGTATCATGTTTCTCACTTTATTTATTTATTTTGCTTTTTGTTAGTGATTTTGTTGTTTAAAATCCTCCCCAGGGTAGTGCTGAATTACTATGTACTGTTCCCAAGCACAGGAAGGCTGTGATGTGCTTTATGGAGAAAATATGTGTTAGATAAGCTTTGTTCAGACATGAGTTATAGTGCTGTTGGCTGTGAGTTCGAGGTTAATGAATCAACAATAAACACTAATAAGGTGTCTTGAAGCAGACATGCACAAAGTATAAATGATCAGTTGATGAGCACATTGTGAGTGGAGATTTGCAGGAACCTAACCTGTATTTCCTTAAGAGCAGTGGGCCAGTGTTCACTAATCCAGTTCACACTAATGTTACAGGACAGTGCGGCTGTAAAGATGGAGAATACCTCGTCATCTCCTCCCACAGGGAGGTAAGCTAAGGCTGGGAGAGATAAGGAGGCATGGACTACACAGCAGGCGTGAACCCAGTCTGCCAGCCTGGAGTGTTACAGAGCAATGACATGCATTTGTCACAACAGAACAAGGCCTGCACCAGGTGATAGCAATGAAGACTGGAGGGGAGGCGGTCAGTTACAAAGGACTTAGGAAGTTGAATAATCAACAGGACTTAGCGACCGAGAGCAGAGGAGGAAGAGGTCCAAGAGGACTCTGACATCTCTCAGAGACAGATGATAAACTGTTGGAACCGGGAAGGCCAGAGTGCCAAGTTTTCAGGGAGGCTAAGTCACAAGTCCAGCAGGGATAAGGACCGGGGCTGCGGAACACAAATGCCAGCATTTTTTTGAGCACTCACTCTATTCCAGGTGCTGATGAGAGTCTCTTGCTAAATAATCTCATGTGATCCTCACAACAACCCTTCGAGGGAGGGACTACGGTGCCCATTTTATAGATGAGGACACTGAGGCTCAAAGAAGTAAAGAAAGTTGCTCATGGATACCCTACTTACAAACAACAGAAAAGGAATTCAAACTCAGGCACAGTGACCCTGGAAGTTACAATAAAAGTGAGAAGTTTTGGAGTTTGAGATCTTGAAGGCAAAGAGGAATTATGGTAGTGATATCCTATCTTGTTCTCTCCTTACACCACATGTTTCTTACCTTCATGTTTTTGTTTAAATTCTTCTCTCCCACAGGAATGTTGCTCTTCTCTCCTAAGCTTTAGAGGTGTTTGTTTTGTTCTGTTTTGTTTTTGATGTGGCAAAGGGGTGGTTCAAATTATTTGGTAGTGGCAGTAATTAGCATATGTTCTTTTATGGTGTGCTGGTTAATAACAAAGGTTAAACATTTAAGTTTCCTAGAATGCATCACATGTTACTTAAAAGAATTATCCTCCTAATCACCCTTGCATTTCACATGAATATAGCTATGATTTATTTACACATGCACTCATTCATACAGGAAAGCATGCTCATGCTATTTCTTTGCTCAATTTGGATCGCCTGGCATAAAAATACATGGTCTTCATTTTGCTTTTCATCTCAGATATCAATTATCTTTGAACTTTTTTTAAAGACATGAAATTTCTTTTTACATTTCCCAAATCTGTATTGTTGAGAATTATTTAGTTATTTCCTTGACAGGTAAAGAAATTAAATATTCCCCCCAACACTTAGGTATAGGGCTATTTCCACTGTGCCTGGGGACTAAGGGTGTTTCGTCTACTTATTATATTAAAAAATATGTTAACAATGTATAACAGGAAAATACTCCTATATCAGCATCTTGGGCCCCTTATTTCTTTCAAAAATGCCCCGCCAAGATGTCCAGAAGGTGAGCATTCTTTCTGACCACATGGAAGATACTCTCCAGAGCTGCGATACTCCATCCCAACACCTCTGCCCACAGAGTTCAAATGCTAGAAACAGCAAGAACGGTTAGCTTAATCCCTGTAGGTAAGTGGGAAAGGGTTCACCTACAAGAGAGCTTCTATTCTTTGAAATAACTCAAGTGTGAAACCCTTCCTTTATGAATCAAAAAGAAACCTCTTGCACTGTTCTAAAACCAAAAGAGAGAGAGAATTGCAATGCAGCTGGAAACTACTCCCTACTCAGTCAACTGAAACTCTTAGATGAAGAAACTCTGCATTTGTATAGCGATCTGGTAACTCAAGAACAAAGGCTAAGACCAAAGGGGGAAAAAAAAAAAGACTAAGAAATCTTTGTCCTCTTCCTAAATTGCCAAAGCATAAAAATGAAACTGGGAAAAATGAAGCCATGTTCAATTCAACAAACACTCGAAACGATCTTTCAAATATTCTGGACAAAAGAAAGTCCAAAGTATGTTTTGCAAAACCCAAGGGAAATTCACTCCATATGTTTCTGATTCAGTTATAGTTTAATCATCAAAATATTGCTTTGCAAGGACTAGTTATATCCAAGAAACCTTTTATGAGCCATTTTAAAACACTGTCTTGAACACAGGAAGCCCTGTTTTGCCAAGAGCTAACAGATGCCTGAGCAGAGGCTCTGGACTTGGTCCTGGGGCCAGAGCCCCGGATACTGAGATGTTCAGATCGGACAGCTGACTGTATAGTCGCTGTGGGGAATCTGTGCTGTGTATCTGTCTCCACTCAAGAGAATAAGAAAAACCCTTCAGGAGAAATAACCCAGGGGAAGGCAACCACTGGCTACCGTGATTTCCACTCAAATTCATTCCCATTCATGGAATTTCATGCCCCATTCACCACATTCCATTTGCTAAATGACAATATAGGTGATAATGTCTCTACTGAAATTATATTGTTAGTATCTCAGTCCTCATAAACCTAAGGTAGAATTTCATTGCTGAGATTCGAAAACAGCAGCTTCAGACTAGCTATTGACCTACCAATAGAAAAAAAAAAACACAAAACTTTTCTCTTTATTTTTTAGTTTTTGAGTTGTTTTTAATGACTAAAATCCTCAGAACTGAATACTTCTAAAATGGCTTTAAATAAAATAGCGTTTATGCTGCTTTCTCTCTCATTGTCCTTCATCAGCAGTTTTCAGAGTTCCCTGGTTAGTGAAAATTCTCCAAGACCCCCTCACACCTGGCTGCTCTCAGGCGTTCTCAGATTCCAGTGGACTCAGAATCATTGAGTGCTCCTTAAAACAAAACTGCTAGACCCCACCCAGTATTTATGATTAGATAGGTCTGGACGTGACCCGAGGACTTGTATTTCTAACAAGTTCCCAGCTGATGCTACTGGTCTGGGGACCCACTTGGAGAAGGACTACCTACACCCTCACTACTGGTTTGCAGTTGAGTGACAGGAGATGGGTGCTAAAGCACAGGTGTAAGTTGAGACCATTCCAGACGCATCCATTAATGGTTACTTGGGATGTGTTTCAATGATTGAACAAGGATGCCATCTCTCAAAATTCCTGTGGACCATTACTCGTGGCCAGAGAAATGAAGTAGTTTACATAATTATTGGAATGATTGTGTAAATCTGAGGCCATCACAAAGATTTAGTTTCTTAAGTGGGAGCACCATCAGGCCAGTGTATATAGAACCTACAGTGTTTAGAGACTTTCATGAATAAAACTATCGGTAAACTTTAAACTTGCATAAAAGGAGTAACTAAACTCATCTGGTGACATGAGCTTTTTCTGTTATTAAAATGTAAAAGAATGCTTATTGCGTGGGTTCTTGCGTAATGAATATTGGGTGTACAATGGGAAAATGTTTTTGATGAGAATTGTGTAACTGACACAAGTGGACTGTCCTGTTTCCAGGTCCATCCTAAAGTGAAAGCTCAGGGAAGGCATTTCAGCAGGGAAGGCATTTCAGCAGGGAGTTCTCCCGGAGTGCTGCTTTTTGATAATCTGACAATACAAACAAAGAGCTTATAGAACCTTCTAAAACACAGTGGTTTGCAAACCTTCAAATGCATTAGAATCACCCGAGAATCTTGTTTATATGCCAGTTGTCATTCAGCAGGTCCACAGTGAGGCTCAAGGTCATTTCTGACAATCTCCAAGGGGTGCTAAAGGGGCTGGTCCTGAACCACACTTGAAGAAGCGAAGTTCCGGATCAGAGGTTCAGGACCCAGGAAAACCTTTAAAAAATTTCTGGGTCTGGGTGGGACTAGGGCATAGATATTTTTAAAGAACCACAGATGCACATTTTACAGCTAGCATGGAGGGCCTCTGACCTGGAAAAGTAGTTAATATTTCTAGGCTGCCTCTCTCAAAACCATATCTCACCTGAGTCATTGTTGAAATTGCAGTGAATTCATACTTGACTTCTCTAGTAAGACCCTTAAGTGCCTTTTTCTATGTTGCTGATAAAAGAAAGAGCCGATGCTTTAGATTCCAGATGTGCTGTAGAGTTGACAGTCAGCTATGACAATTCAGAAACCTGTTTTGTAGTCCCACCTGTACAGGAGGTCTCCCTATTTACTCAGATAGGCTAGTAGTATGCAGATATAAGTATGGGTACAACCAACATTGATAGTCATATTAAAAAAATTTTAATATGCTCAAGTACTGAGACAAATATTTGAGAACTCAGAACCCTGCACAAAATAAACACCAGGAGAAAAAATTTGTCTTAAAAAATGTTAAGAGCAGATGTTACAATCTACTTCTCTCCAACATAAATAAATGTGTTACTATTTCAGTGGAACATCTGATCCTACGTACAATTGTATCCCGATGGACCTTTTTAGATGAGTCACTTGCAAAGTTCACCCCTGAGTAGCTGAATGTGTTATCTGTGGTTGGGGTAATTAAATATTGTGCACTAAACATTAGAGAATGCCTGCCAAACAGTTATTTCAGTTTTAGCCTACTTGAATCCAAACTTCTTTTCACAATAATTAGCCAACAATTGTAGTTACTTCTTAAGATCATTCTTAATGTCTAATAATATAAACGCAGAAAACGTTGTTTCCTTGTTTATTGTGGCAGATGGCTGCAGACTCGATTTATCTAATAACTGTATCAAGTTATTTTAATAACAAATCCAAAAGAAGGGAATTTACATGCATAGCACTATTTTAAAAGTAAAATTTAATCCACTAACAAACCGTTCTTACCCACCCACCCATCCCCCCTTTTTATTTTATTTTTTACAAAAGTATTATGGCAGGCTTTGAAGAATTAAAAACTCTGATGCCATGTAATTGTATCCTATGTTAAACTATAGGTCATTCGTGGCCATGAGTCTGAGACTGACCAAAACATCATTGTAAAAGTTGCCTTCTTAACCATATCTCCATGAGTTGAAACTGTGTAGTTAATGGTCAGTAGAAAAAATCAGTAATGGAACAGACATGGCCAGGACAGCCACAAAGAAATGGTTCTTATTCTCCTGTTCAGTCCACTATTTGAGCCCTTTGTGCTCTGCCTGGTCCCTTAGATTGAACTTCACCCACTCATGTACCAGGGTGAGCAGCACAAACAACTAGAGCTTTAGGATCCCTTTTGCTAGTTTCTGCTCTGATTCAATCTTCACCCAACAGTAGCCTGAAACTCCTTTCTTGACCTCTTTGTACATCATACTTTCATTGGAGTTCTCTTCAGTGTTAGACTTCAGATGTTCTCACAGATTTAGCTTTGGCTACCTCGTGGCTTACAATATCCTGTACCTCCCCACTTAGAAACTCTCTGCTCAACCTCACTCTAAGGAACCCATTCCCATTGCGACAACTTTAGCCAGGCCCCTCTAGCTATGATTACAACAGACTTCTGAGAAGCCTGGGGTAAACAAAATTGAATGGATCTGGCCCTTAGATTACTGAACACAGCTATGTGAAGGGGGGTAGGATGACCCTCCAGGCACTAGGGAGCTGATGGAAGCCTTTGAACTTTGAGTCCATCTATATTCATCTCCAGAGTACCAAGCTCTCTCACCACTGAGATGAGAGTTTTAGAGTTGAGGCTTGGGGAGGAGGAGAGAGACAGGGAACTTTTAAATTTGTATATTCCTAAAAAATCATGACTTTAAAATGCACCCTTTAAATTTCAGTTCACTATAATACTTGAAGTTCTGACTAATAAAACCCAGTTCTCAGGGGTATTTTTAGGTAGATAATTTTTTATTTTTGAGAAAAGAAAGGCTAGTGTAAAATTTTGAATGGCAAATAAGCTCATGGATGTCTGTTTGTTTAAATAATGATGTTTTCTTCATGAAGCAAGGGTAAGCCACATGGGAATTCATCTGAGGGAAGAATGCCTAAATTCCCATCAATGGCAATCATTGGGTTGGGCTTTATAATTCTAATAAAGATTGTTTTCAGCTTTTGATTATTGATCAGATATTTTAGGGTATTTGGTCTTTCAATATGGAAATAAGCCAAAACAAGGGAAAGGAAACATTAAAAATAGAAAAATAAGGCACTGGTCAGGTAGCCCTGAAATGCCAAGGTTCTGGGTTTGATCCGTGGTCAAGGTACGTACAAGAATCAACCAATGAATGCATAAATAAGCGGAACAACAAATATATATTTAAAAATAAAAAAGAAAACAAAAACCAACCAACCAAATAATAACAAAAGATGGGTACACAGTACCAGGCAGAAACAATACCAAGAATCACTGAATTAACCCAATCAGGATCCTTCCCTTGCACATTCTGTTAGGATAAGAGTTAGTTCTGTGGATGGACATTCTACTGTGGCACTGTCCAATGTGGCACCCAGCAGCCACATGTGGCCATGTGCATTTGAAATGTACCTAGTCCACACTGTAATGTGCTAAGTGTTAAATAACACTGGATTTCAAAGATTTAGCATAAAAACATCTCACAATTTTTATATTGTGATTACATATTGAATGATACCTTGGATAAATTGGGAAATTTAAAGCATACACTTTAAAGTCATGATTTTTCAAGAAATTGAAATTGATGAGAAATTGGTGAGGTGTGAACCTGGAGAGGTAGATATGGACCAGGAAAATAGTCCATATGTTGTATGGTTTTGTGAAATGGCCAGAAAAGGCAAATTTTTAGGTTAATAATTGCATAGGGCTAGAGTGAGAGTAAGGAGTGATGGTAAATGGACACCTGTTTGTTTTTTTAGGATGTTTTTAATGTTCGAAGATTAGATTGTGGTGATGATTGCACATTTTTTTAAATATTCTAAAATTCATTGAATTGTACACTTAAAACAGGTAAATGTTATGCTATATCAATTATGTCTTAATAAAGCTGTTAAAATAAAAAGGGAATCTTACAAGTTCTGCTGAATTTTGATGCTTTTCCAGTTGAGGCAGGAAGATAATGATGATGCACATTCATGCACCAGATCCCTGATGTGTGAAGGTGATGTGAGGTGAATATTGATGACCCCATAGAGCATCTGCTGTGTAATAAACACTGTGTAGACACCTTATCCACAACAACGTACTGGTGCTTTGACTCTGTCTGGGCAGTTTAATATTGTCGCAATAGAGATGTAATTCTATTGGATCTGAAATGTAGACTGGCACTGCTTTATCTAAAGGCAATTCGAGCTCAGAGAGGTGAAGTGACTTGCCCAAAAGCACAGACAGTAAATAGCTGTGCCAGGATTGGAACTGAGGGATGTAGGATCTAAGGCTTTGCCCTTTCTACTCCACCCTGCTGTGCAGAGACTGGGTGAATGAGCACGCACAGCATGAGGTTGAACTCTTTGGTAGATTACCCAGCAATAATACTTACACATACCCCTTGTAGTAGCTTCCTGTTGCTGCTGTAATAACTTGCCACACATTTATTGGCTTAAAATAACACTTCTAGAGGTCAGAAGACCAAAATCAGTCTCCCTGGGATAAGGTCAAAATTGGCTCCTACTAGAGGTTCTAGAGGAGAATTTGTTTTCCTGCCTCTTCCGGCTTTGAAAGGCTACCTGCATCCCTTGGCTTGTGGTTCCTTCTTTGCAATGGTATCATTCCAACTTCCGCTATCATCACAGCCCCTTCTTCTCTGGCTTGACACTGTTATAAGGAGTCTTATGATTGATTATATTGGGCCCATTGGGACATTCCAGGATAATCTCTTTACTTCATGAACCTGAATTCAAATCACATCTGCAAACTCCCTTCTCTGTGGAAGTTAACAACCTATCCATAGGTTTGAGGATTAGAATGTGGATATCTTTGGGGGAGGGGCAGCCTACTATTCTGCCTACTAAAACCCCTGTTCTAGAAACCTGTGTGTGAAAGGAGTCTAGGAATAAACATAGTCTTTCATATTTTGACCTTGCACACAAACTCAAAAGCTTCCCTTTATTTTTGACTACCAAAATCAAAACTAGAATCAAATAGTGCTATTATTTATTTGTTTTCAATTTTAAATGTCCTCCTCTTAAAACTTTTGAGGAATAAAATTTTAAAAATTAATGTGTCATAAAGAATATTATTTTCCTTTGGAGGTATTATTATTATTAGTTGTAGGATTACTTTAATATATCAAACCCTCAGAGAGTTCCCATGCCAAAGGAATGTGGAAATTTGAACAAATGAGAACAAACGCACACATAGAGTAATATTTATATTGCTCATAAACTGCTTTTGAGGCATACTTTTTTTTTCTACAATGTCATTTAAAGCTCACAGTTGTTTTTAACTTTTTTATTGATTGATGAGAGGGAGAGAGAGAGATTTGTTGTTCCACTTATTTATGCATTCATTGGTTGCTTCTTGTATGTGCCCTGACCAGAGGTCGAACCCACAACCTTGGCTTATTGGGAGGATGCTGTAACCAACTGAGCTACCCTGCCAGGGCGCATAGTTGCTGTTAAATGGGCCAGTGTCTTATTTTTTAAGGTTCAATGGTGTCTATTTTGCTCTAAGTTTACCCTCTATGGCAATAGCTGTAAATTGCTAAAGTCAAGGTATCAAATTAACAGAAGATGAAGAACAAATCAGAGACCATGCAACAGCCTTGAATCCTCTTAATATAGAGCAAGCACAATATAGACCAAGGACTTATCTATTGTTATTCAAGAGTTTGGGGCTCTGAGGGGTCATCATTGTTCCAAAGGTAGGAGACCTTACCATATTTTTTTTTAAGTATGTAAATTCAAAACATTGAATAGTGAGAGTTGGTAAGTTGAAGAGAATGGGATCTCCTTTGGTTCTCATGCAGAATTTTTCTATATATTCTTGTCTGTCCCTGACTAATGATAATAATACCTTTCTTTATAACTCCTGTCACCTTGGCAGAATATATCATCCCCTTAATGTTTTGTTCTCTTATACTCAGCATATCACCATAGACTTTTCTATTCTTCAACTCAAATCCTATGACAGACTACTGCTAAAAGCAGTATTTTATTTTAAACATGTCCTGGGTGGTTAACAAGGTTTAAGTTTCACTCTCAGAGTAGAATCATGGGGGACTTGGGGTATTTGCTCTTTGTCATTAACTGCTCCACAAGGGGGACCTCCTGGGCTGAGATACACCAGTTTTTATTTGCCACATGTGGGTGTGATACCAGTTCATTCCATGTCTCTGACCCTCTTACCAGTCTGGATGTGGCTTTTTCTTTATATCCTTAGTTGTAAGAATTCAGCTCAGCTAGACTTCAGATGGTTCTGAATGATGGTTGTTCCGTAGTTTAGTTGAAATGTTGATGGCCATTAACTGCTTAGGTGACCTTGGGATCAGACTGTCTGGATCTGAATTTTTCCATATGAAAATCAAACTGATCAGGGTTGTTTGATATGACTGTGAGGTTCCTTTCAGTTCTAATATCTTATAGGCACAGAACATTTAGTGCTTATGGGAACTATGTGTTGGATCTTGGTTTGGGTTTCCAAGAAGTTGACTCAGAGATAAGGTTTTGAGTACAAGAGTTTATTTGGGAGGTGCACTCAGGAAATACTGGCAGAGGCTTGGGGAGATAAGACAGAAAATAGAAGAAAGACAGTAAATTTATTATCAAGCCAACTGCTACTATATGCAACACGCTTCCAAGTTATTCCAACTTAGAGGTGTGGAAACTGGGTATTTATTCACATACTTTTTCTCTATCATTGGTTAAAGAGGACTTTGTGTGGCATTGTCTGTATAGTACTTCTTGCTCCTTTATCCCTATATTTGGGCAGGGGGGGAGGGAGCCAACCCTCTATATACTGTTCCCAGTAAGCTTTCTAATTGTGGAAGTAAATGCCAATGGGATTTGGGTGGGGTGCTAACTACATCTGTTGCAATGTAGGGGGGAAGTAATGAGTGGTCCATTAGGAAATGAGAGAGCTGTGGTCTCAGGTTTATGTTTATTTAAATTGTCATGAATGTTCCAGAGGTTACAAGGCATTGCTCTGAATGTTTAGCAGGGTATACAGGCTACCACCATGGTGGGCCTGGGTAAGAAAATTAATTTGTAGCTCAGCATTAAAGAAGAGCTCATAAAAATCCTGACTAGAGTGAAAATGGTGATATGTTAATAAATTATGGATGCACTGTAGTATTTATACAGAAATATTCTAAAAACACCACTCTACAAAAATCTGCAGTGCAATTTTCTCTCATTACCCATTCTTCAGACAATGACATTAAAATGTTATGATTCCATGACATTTAAGCTAACAAGGAGCTCACTCTTAATTACCTGGTGTAGAAGGTTCAGTTTGGCAAAGAGCCTTCTCTCATTTATTATGAGTCCTTCCTTTAATGCATAGCCAGTGCTATGTGTAAATGGCCCAGTTGGTTTTATGATCATCCCTTGCTCCTTGAAAATCTCTGACATTCAGATATGCTCTTAGAAATATGTGGGGGAGCCCTGGCTGGTTTGTCTCAGTGGATAGAGTGTTGGCCTGTGGACTAAAAGGTCCCAGGTTGGATTCCGGTCTAGGGCATGTACCTTGGTTGCGGGCATATCCCCAGTAGGGGGGTGCAGGAGGCAGCTGATTGATGTTTCCCTCTCATCAATATTTCTAACTCTCTATCCCTCTCCCTACCTCTCTGTAAAAATCAATAAAATATATTTTTTTAAAAAAGAAATATGTGGGGTAGGAGGAATGGATAATTTAATTCATTCTCCCTGGTCTTTATCTCTGAGAACCCAACTTGCCAACATCTGTAAAATATTGAAGACGCTTAGCAATCAATCACTAGGGAGAGAGGTGATGGAAAGGGAAGGAGACAGCTGGTCAAGGAACTCTAAGTCTCAATCATTACGTATTTCATGACAAGAGAGCAGGATTGCTGACTTTAGAATTCCTTTGAGAAGAGGCATTCTCAAGAACAGAATATTGAATATCCTCCTAAAGCCAAGTATAAGTGTAACTCCTTTGGGAAATAGACTGGTAGAGAGTGAAACTCAATGGGTGAATATTAAATGAGATTTGACTTACATGTAAATTAGACTCAAAATAAGAAGAGACCTTCTAGAGCATCTAATTTGACCCTCTTATTTGACTCAGCAAGACACCAAGACTTTGAAGATTCAGAGATTTGTCCATCAGTATCCTAGGGCATAGGGATTCAAATATTCTAACACCCTGTGTAGTGCTCTTTCTACGCTATCACATTGCTATATTCTCTCTCTCTCTCTCTCTCTCTCTCTCTCTCTCTCTCTCTCTCTCCATTTAAATAACAAAATGACTTGAAAAGGCAACTATCTAGGATTCATTTCTTTTAGATTATCCTTACATGTAATTAATAGCTTCACACACACATAGTTAAAAAGTTGTCCTTGACCCTAGCCAGTTTGGCTCAGTAGATAGAACATCGGCCTATGGACTGAAGGGTTCCGGGCTCAATTCTGGTCAAGAGCACATGCCCAGGTTGCAGGCTCCATCCCCAGTGTGGGGCGTGCAGGAGGCAGCCGATTAATGATTCTCTCTCATCATTGATGTTTCTCTCTCTCTCTCCCTCTTCCTTCCTCTCTGAAATCAATAAAAAATATATTTTAAAAAAGTTGTCCTTGCCTTTACAATGATAAGACATTGAAATCCTTCAATCACACGGGTCTGCAAGGATTTGTGTTTTGGTTATTTGTTTAAAACTGAGAACAAAATGATCTGCTGTTATGTAAAGACAGAAGTTGACTGAGCATGCTACTGATGGAGAAAGGGGATGTTTTCACAGAAAGTCTTTGTTCACACCCTGTCTTTATTTGACCTCCATCTTGAGCAATATGCCATAGACCATTTAGTTTAAAAAAAAGAAAAAGGCAACATTTCTCTGGTGCTCTGTCCTGCTTCTCCCAGCTTCCCTTTGCCTAACCTGCTGCAATGTAGTTGTCATTGAAAATCTCTGAACCTCGGTCTCCCTGTGTTTGAATAATAGTGTACTTCTCGTCCGGGGTAGATCTTATTTTGAAGGGATGTTTCTAAGAAAAAATACAAAAATATGACTTAAGAAATTTAGGAAAAACAAAGGTCCATGTGAATTCATTGCAAGGTTCTCTCCTAGGGCTTTGAAAGGGGACTGTGCCTAGTTTAAGCATCACTGTCTTTGCAACAAATGCACCCCTATATCCCAGCATCCTCCACAATGTTTCCTTCTATCACAAGAAATCTGGCCCACATCCTGTCTGACTGTATGGTCGCACCCTTGGCTGGTCCTCTGCCTGCCTCAAGTCCCACCCCCTCGGGCCCATCTCCCACTGGCTGCCTGAGGAAGTGTTCAAAATCTGAATTGAATCATGCCACCCTATGTAATTCCTCCCTGATTACCCGTTACCTTGCAGTGGTTCTCAACCTTCCTAATGCCACGACCCTTTAATACAGTTCCTCATGTTGTGGTGACCCCCAACCATAAAATTATTTTCGTTGCTACTTCATAACTGTAATGCTGCTACTGTTATAAATTGTAATGTAAATATCTGATATGCAGGATGGTCTTAGGCGACCCCTGTGAAAGAGTTGTTCGACCGCCAAAGGGGTCGCGACCCACAAGTTAAGAACAGCTGCTCTAGAAGGAGCTGATCCTTGCCCCTCCAGTACTTTCTCTTGCAGGTCCTCAGTACCACGCCCACATACCAACAATCTACTGATCCAAAACAGGTTGGACTCTCCTGCCTACATCCTGCCCCTTGACGCCCCTTCTTCTTTGCTGACTGTCAGGCATACCCCTCTTATTTGACTCTGCTCCCCAAACATCTGATAGTGAAGCTTCTTCAGGATTCTCAATAAAAACGGCCACTCCTTCCCTCACCGCACTCACCTGTAAGTACCTGTGTCGTAACTCCTGGCACACTTTAGTCCTCTGATGAGCATCTTCATCTCTCCCCTACAGAGCTTGAGGGCAGTCTTTTCTATCTTTGGATTCCCAACGCCAGAACATAGTTGTGGAATAAGTGTCCGATCATTGAAGTCCATGCCATGTTAACTCTTTACTCACCACAGCCATATCAGGTCTCAAGAGCAACCTGCGTTTGAAAATTTTATAGAATGACATAAAGGAACTAATAAGATAAAGAACTCAGATCAACTCCATTCGAGTTGCTTTAACACCAGGATCAGGATCATGGATGTTCACTGGAATATTTCCAGTAGCCATCGGCCTCTGCAGCATAACAACGTGAGAAGACGGTGGGGATGCTCTGAGCATAGCTTTGTCCTTTGCATGCTCAAAATGATTATTGACTCTAAATCACAGCGTTCTTGGCAATTCCAAAATTTGTCATATTAGCCCATCTAAGAGGCTGACACCGTTTTCCATAATGTACCACTTATGCAGGGAGAGAAATCAAATGCAATATTGCCTGGAAGGAGTTGAAGAAGAAAGAGTGGCCCGAGATCTCTCACCTGAAAGGTGAGGTCACAGGGCTCTCTCCCTCCCCCACCTCCAACCCAGCTACTGAGCACATTGTTCCTGAGGGACCAGGGCCTGCCTGGGCCAGACACTTGTATTTCTCTTTCCTCGGGTGGAAGAAAGGGGAGGGTGAATCCGGCTTCCTTTTTATTACTTGAAGAATTCTACCAGGCCCCTAGTTTCTCTCATTGCACTGATTCCTTTAGATCATTGTTGTAATCATTAAATGTGATTCTGAATCCATTAAGTGCCTCTCTAAATGTGCTGATGCTGTGCTAGGCATGGAACTAAGGATGCGAAATGGCTGGTGAATCTTACCCTTAGGAGTTCGTAGTGCAAACATACTTAAGAGAGAAAGGCCTTTGAGGCCCAGGGAGCCCTTCTGAGCTCCACTTGGCAGTTGGCAGTGGGTGCCCAGCGGTCAGACATGGGGACTGGCAGTGTGTGTCTGCCTGGCATACACCTGCCTGCGTTCCTTGCTTACATTGTGTCCGTCTGGCACAACGTGGGAGCATTGGGAGCCTCGCATATAGGCATTACTGTTTCAAGAAACATCCCCTTTCTGTGTTTGTGCCTGGAGGGGATCCAATCCAGTGAGTTTTCCTTGCAAGTGAATAGTCCACCAAGAAAACCATGCCACAAATGTTGCACTGTATGCTTGGAATTCTGTAAGACACTATGATTCTTTCTAAAACAAAATCAAGTAATAAAAGCTCTCTCATCCTCTAGTTGTCTGATGCTTGCTAAATAACACAGCTGATCTGACTTATTTCTTGTTCTGAGGACGGCTCCCTGAATGCTTCCGTTTTGGCTGCATGGGAATGAAATCACTTTCACAGTTAGCATGATTTATTAGTCACAAGTAGAGTTTTCTTTACGATATATAGACATGTTCAATTATTGCTGATAAAATGATAACATAATCCAGGTCAAATTATGGAAAGTCATTTTGTGTCATAGCAAAAAAAAAAAAAAAAAAGGTGGAATAAGCCCTCCATATGACAGTTTCTTATTGAAAATGCTGGTGACTCTAAAAGCTTACACAAAAAATCGCAATTGTGTGTGTGTGCGTGCGTGCGTGTGTGCACCAAATGACAAATGCTAGAAGGATTTATTATTTTGCCTCTTTCACTGTCTCTGCCCCTACACATCTATCCCCGGAGGCCTTAAAGTGACCAGACTGAGAGAAAAATTCATTATCTCCCAGCCCTCAGCCTTCCCTCTGCTCCCAGAGCTCAGTGCAGCAAAGCCAATGTGTCAGGCAAGTCCCCAAAAAGTGCTTTTATGCGTTCCCACCGAGGGGAATGTGCTTTGCGCCTGGACCTCTCTGATGTGCTCATGTTGCCTCTGTGTTCAGAATGTGCCTGCATCCTCTTCCCCACAGACACCTGGCCGGGTCTCTACGTATGACCTTCCCTAGGACCATGTACAGATGGTCCAAGCCGAAGCCTGTCATTCTGGTAGCACGTGGTTCAGGTCTTTCATACAATGCTAAGCATAATTATTCCTTGCATTGCTGTTATTCTGTTATTTGTCTCAGCAACTGAATACAGTGGGCTCTTGAAGACAATGAGCTCTCTCTGGTCTCGTCTTCCAGGATAGCACAGATCAGTGCCTGCACTTAGGGAACATCGGACCGAACGCACAGGAGAGTTAGGGTTTGAAATTGTGGTGAGTTTGGATTCACACATCGGAGTCACAAATAGAATGACTTCTATGCATGGTTATGGCAAGGAGGTTAGGATGAAGTAGATAGGGTTTTTTAAAAATGTCCATTGCGTGACTATGAAAGCTGTCTATTTGAGACTCCCAGCTCCTAAGTCTTACACCAATTCTTTTACCGTTTCCTAGAGATACGAGTGCAGACCAAAGATAAAGACAGCTGGGAGAAAGATAGCCTTGCTGTTATTTATAGGCCTTTATACATTTTTCCTTAGTCTTAATGTTTTCAGAAATTCCCATGTAGGACTGAATTGCCTACACAATTTCTTTAAAATGGAACTTGTGCATCCATAGCTCTGCCTACTCTTCCTCCCATTTTTGTGCTGAGTGCAGGTTATACATGTCTGCAGTGTGCTTCCGTTCTGCCTGACAGAAACCTGGCCACCTTCCCCCAGGTTCGAGGGTGGGTTTGCTTCCAAACAGGATTATGTAAGTCCTTAGCCATGCACCCTGCAACGGTGGGGCTTGTTCATGCAACACTGCATTTGATTACTCTTCCTGCAGAAGTGTCACATTGCTAATGCCGGCCTTTTTGATGGACTGGTGTGACTACTCTTGGAATTGGCAAGGACTTTATAACTTTTCGAGCAGGTTTTGTGAATAAAGTACTGGTGTAAAAGTGACCTGAAAAAAAAATACATGGTCCTATATACAGATTTTGTAAGTTAGTAATACACACATGTAACCTATATGTTCATGTAGACTAATGTCACCCTAATAAAATTTAAAATAATAATAAAAAAGAAAATGCTAAAGATAATACTGTCAGAACCTATTCCTTCCCACATCTGCCTCCCTTGCAAAGCAAACTAATGTGAGCTGTTCAGCCAAATGTCTTATGATTATTGCAGGTCTTGGCACTTCCTGGTTTATGAAGAAACCTTTTAAATTGAAAGAAATAGTATATATATCCTTCTTTTCTCCTATTAGAATATGAGCATTGGAAAGATTTCTATTCTGGCTCTTTGAAAAAATTCCACAGAGCACCCCCAAAAGTAGGCATTTTTCTTTATATATTTAACTGCTAGACATTTCACTCTAGTTAAAGGATTACAAGTTTTCCTGTTCATAATCTTCTCCTATGTTCATTTCCAACCCTCGCTCGGTCGTCACATGACCAGTGAGCAAACTGGACCAGAAAATCCCTGAGCCATAGAGGTAGGAAACTTCAGGATACAAACTATATAAACAGTTGTAGTAGGTAGCTTAATCGGGGCCTCAACGTGTCTTGGCTTACATATATTTCATATATATTTTCAATCTTTTGTGCTTTATTCCCACAGCCTTGGTTAAGTCAAAACAACTTGACAGTTACTTGAACCCCATCAAATTGTTTGCATGCCCGGAATTCACTTTCCTACATCTGTTTTGCCTCTCCTTTTCTTCTGAAATCTCAGTAAGCTTTTTTCCTGACTGTCCTCAGGAGGAGATTAAATGTTTGCATATCGACTTGAAATTCCAGAACTGAAACTAAAATAAACTGTAATAAACCTAACTGGCAGGCACCAACATCCCTAATCTTAAGGCTCTTCCTCATTCAACTTCACCTCAGTAAACTGACCTCTCCTATATGCTGCTGCCTTTGCAACACCACTTACTGTATGTTGTTCTATGTGGAACTGCCTGAGTTCCATTCCCCAATGCAGAACTTCCCAGCTGCTGTTTAAATCCATTTTAGTTCTTTTTCTCTGAGACATGGATGGTGAATTTCTACTGCTTGTCAGTTATTTACTCATTATAAAGATTAACCTATCGAAAGCTCCCTTTCTAGGTTTGCTCTCAAGAGACAATTTACCTAAACACTAGACTTGAAGTTAACCAAGTTTTATGAACCTAAACTCCAGTTTCTCTCGCTGTGAGAGCCTCTGTTTTCTCATCTGTCCAGGGGATCAGTTTCTGAATCTCAAAAGATGTTTTTCCTTCCTAGCTACAATTAACGAGTTGTACTAGTATATTCACAATAACTATGTAATTGGAGATGTTATATTCAGTATAAATGGAAGGGTTTAATTTTTTTCTTTGATCATTAAGGCTAAAACCCCTAAAGATATGAACGCCAGTGTTTGTTTTTTGTTTGTTTTGTTTTACCAGTCAGAAAAGTGATGTCCCAAGATCCCACAATCAGATAATTAGCAACAAAGCTAAGAACAAAAAACCATACCCCAGGATTTCCAGTTCATTAAGTTTTTGCTGTATAACAGTCTGAATTTGCAGACTCAAATAAGTGCAAATTAATTTTATGCTTGCTGCAAGGAACTGTATTAAGCATTGAAGATACGGAAAGAAATCCTACTTTCTGCTCTTAAAAAATTATGAACAATAGGGGAGATAAATATGTCACCAACTAGTTAATACAAGGCATCATGAAGTGGATCTTAAATAAAAGCAAACTATGTTTCTGATTTCTCTAATTCAAAGAGGAGAGGACATTTAAGCTGGACAGTAATTGTTATGAAAATTTTGGAAATGTATAGAGATGGGGGTAAGATATGCATCCCAGGCAGAGGAAATTACAAAACTAAAAGCAAGGATTTCAAAAGTGCATGGTATGCACCGGAGATATAGAAGAGACTAGTCTTAAACAGAGTGTAGGATTTTGAAGGAGATGTCGTTTAGAATTTAGGGTAAAAACATAAATAGTTTGGGGCCATATTGTTAAGAGTTCTGTCCTCTTTTTGTGAAAAGACAGCCATTGTAGATATTTGAGGGGACTGGATGTGTGAGGTAATTTAATCTTTTAAGAAAGTAACACCTAAAAATTAAG
Organism: Myotis davidii; assembly: GCF_000327345.1. Lineage (NCBI taxonomy): Eukaryota > Metazoa > Chordata > Mammalia > Chiroptera > Vespertilionidae > Myotis > Myotis davidii. The sequence goes on along the minus strand of NW_006295180.1, from coordinate 2,985,348 downwards.
TCTAGTTTGGGTGGGGAGGGCAAAAGGTCATGGATAGTGGTAATGGAGAGAAGAGGGCCGATTCTGGAAATATGCCATGTCAGGATTGAATATAAACGAACAACTCCAACCTTAGAAATGTAAGTCATTACTTTGTTCTTCTCAGCTGTCCCCTCTATGTGTTCCCATAAAGAGTATCTTTCTATAAGACTTTGTCATTTCATAGACACTAACCAGTTTACATCTTTTATTTACAGAATATTAGCTAAAACTAGTTTCTAAATACTTTTTGTATTATTGTGGAGAGAGAATGGGGCAATGTTGCTTACATGACTAAGTAACTTGCTTCATAAGGAAAAAGCAAACCTCCCAATACTGGATCTAAATAATACTGGAGTATCCATTTGTATAATTCGAGAACATGTGTTTAATAAACAGGAAGCCCATGGAAATTTTTATAGCACATTCATGAAAATGTAAGAACAAATATTAGCCAAGAGAAAAATCATTAAGATCATCATTTTGGGTTTGAAACTTCTGATTTACAAGTTCTGAAACTAGTTCTATACTTGGAAAACCCGATTGTCACTTAAGCTAATGTCAGCTAAACCACAACATTCCACTGGTATATACAATGAAATTTTGACCAAGTGAAATCGCGTAAAATAAAAATTCCATTAATAAAACATGAGTTTTGTTGTTTTTCAGCCTGATCATCATTCTAAGTTAATATTTAAGAAGCACTTTGAAAAATACTGTGTTTATAATTTCTAATTCACACCAATCTACCATAAATTGTCTTAATAATTCAAAATTTCCTATGATTCAGAGTTCCTCCACAAATAAAAACCTAAACCTAAGATCTCACCTCTAAATGAGAAATTAACCTGCAGAGACAAGATATCTGAGTTTTTCATGGGTTCAACACAACAGATAAAGGTCTAAAACTGATTGAGAGTAGATATAATTGGTTCTCCTGTATTCTATTAAGTGGCTCCCTTTAATTTTCATTCCAATGAAAATTGAGGTTTATTTGTATTTAAATATGGCTACTGTTTACATCGAACATACTGCTGCATCAAAAGTGTGTTAAGTGCTACAAATTAAATTACATAGGTATACATTTATGAAAAGAAAATTTTCATATCTTATGAAAATATATATGTATTTATGATTTTTTAAAGAAATATAATTTGGAATATTATGATTAAAGTCAATAATCTATTGTGACTAGATTAAAAAGGATACAGAATCCTAAAGATTTGAATTTTATTCTATAGGTAAACGAGAGATAAGGAAGGCCTATTTATAGAAGAGTAACATTATTAATTGAAATGACTGGAGAACAATTCAGAACAGTATATGATCCAGCTCCAAAATGCTCTATATCAACATATACAATAGGTCAGAGAAGGAATTAGTACTCTAGACCAGGATGTTAAAGATGGGGTTTATGGAAAGACATAAAATTGGAGCTCATCTTAGAAAGAGTTGTAATATTTAGATAGAGAAAAGGGCAGGGTAGAGGACATTTTAGGCTGAAGCAAAGTGTGAGCAAAAGTAGTGATGAGGACAAATGTTTGTATTTGGAAATAATGAGATCTGGGAATGCACAGGTGAAATAATGCAGATTAGGACAGCTCCTTGTTACAGACAGGAGCTGTGGACTTGATTGTGTAAACCAGGGGAGATTTTCAAGGAGGATAATGATGAGATAAAAATAGTACTTGAGCAAATAAACCTCATTTGGCAGCAGTGTTCGGGGAGTTCAGCAGAAGAAGCACTGCTCTCCATGTGCGGTGATGACAGTAGAAGCACTAGGGACAGAGCGGCAGAGGGAGCAGATTTAAAATTAAAACACCAGTTAAGTGGGTGAAGATTGGCTATTGACTGTACAAGAGGAAAGAGTTAATGGTGCTTCCACTGCAAACATAATCCTAAAGTCCAGAAGAGAACTATATATTGCCATCGAATCCCATGCATATGAAAATGGCAACACCAATCCTCATCATAAAGGTCTAAATGTTATGCGTTTTCCCAGTGATCTTGCTGGATTGAACCAACCCCTCATATTCTTCTGCTGAGGCCCCTTGGTGGTGCATTTATAAAAGGGATGGTCAGCTTCTGGCCATAAGAAAGAGCAAACCTGTCTGATAACAGGGGCCCACCTCCAACTCTAATCTTGTAATATCATGTGACAGCCAACTAATGTAATCAATTCATATTGAAAATAATTGCTTAGGGCTCCGTTTCTAGTACATATTGGTGGGCAAAATACATAGGGATTGGAAGCACCATTTCCATCAGGGCATCTTAAGAGATGGAGGAATTGTTATAGGCAATTACAAATTAAATAATCTTCATCCAGACTGATTGCTGTAGGTGACCTAGAAATCATCTCAAAGTTTATGAGCCATGACATCACATCACACAGATCACCAGTTACCAGTGGTAGGTAGCAAAAGGGTGTGGCAAGGACTTGGATACCATGTTACATATTTATCATGAAGTATTAGCAGAAGGTTCACTTTTGATCCTTGGATTCCAAATCATCAACAGTATCGTTAGGGTGATGCATTATAAATGCATGTGGATGATATGTCCATCACACATTCATGGGAAACCACCACCAAGATTCAAAACAATAATATTTTCCAAGTATTTAAACATCCTTTTAATCTCTCAACCTCCCCTCTCCACTGTAGAGTATATTTTTCCTCTTTTTAGGTAGGAGGTCTAAAAAGATTGCTGATCCCAGCCAGGGTGGCTCAGTGGTTGAGCATCAATCTATGGACCAGGAGGTCATGGTTCGATTCCAGTCAGGGCACATGCCCGGGTTGCAGGCTCGATCCCCAGTATGGGAGTGCAGGAAACAGCTGATAAATGTTTCTCTATCATCATTGATGTTTCTCTCTCTCTCCCTCTCCCTTTCTGAAACCAATAAAAATATATTTAAAAAAAAAAGATTGCTGAGTGGTGGAACAATTTGACTGGTATCATGATGGCAAAATCAGAGAAATGGCAGAGACTATTTTTCATTAAAAATATTCCCTCTGTTCTTCAGTTTAATCTCTTGACAGGGTCCTGTTCTTATTCTTTTGCTTTCTCTTAAAAACCAAACAAAACTATAACCGAAGAACTTAAGCTAGCTCATCAGCATTTTGTGGCCATGTGGAGCTGGCCAGCTTTGGAGGAACAAGCTGAGACTAGGATGACAAGGCACATTTTCTAAAGTGGCCAGTGCACTGCGGTGAGCCCCGAGGGGAAATGGACTTGGTTTAATTAGATTAAAGTGTTATGTTGGGGCAGGGGAGGGGAATCACATGAACCATACTTCATAAATATACTTTCTTAAAAGCAGGATCTCAAATAATGAAAATATCAAGTACGATGTCATACAATGTATTACAATGCCCAGTGTAATCAACCTTGCGTATTTACATCAGAATACATGGCCTAACTCAGTTGTGGCATTGGCATAACTATGTTCCTGTGTGTGTTACTTTATGAAAAGTTTTTCGATCCTAATACTATTTTTTTACATCCAAAATGCCACTGACACTATATGCATTGTTATTTACCATGTCCAAAAAGTAAGCTGAGGAAAAGGACAAGTTCTAGGTTAATAAAAGTCAAGGCTTTTCTTCCCTCCTTTTCCCTCCTCCAACCCCCCACCCAAATCCCCCATTGATAGGTGTCTAGGGACAAATCAGAGTGCCCCTCTCTTGCACTGTAAGCAACTTGAAAATGAAGCATCCCAGAATTTTCAAGAAATTGAAGATCAAGAAAGATGTTAATTAAATTGTCAAAAAGCTTCTTGTCTCATTTCAGTGCACTGCATAACTAGGTAGCCTGAAGCTATCTATAGCATCTGGGTGCTATTCTTGGGTCTTAATACAGTTTTAATTATTTAATTTAAACAATGTTTCGAACAGTGAGGAGGAAGCTAGTTGAATATCGGGTCAGAACAGCCAGGTACCACAGACTTCTTCAAGTATCTCTCTCCAATCCTATTTTCTCTGACTCATCTATAATAATAAAAGCATAATATGCTAATTAGGCCAGATGTCCTTCCAGAAGTCGTTCCAGACATCCTTCCAGATGAAGCCGGGGCTCTGAGGGAAGCCCCTCATCCCAGGCGCCAGAGGGAAGCTGGCGCCAGTAGCCGGGGGAAGGAAGGCCTACTTTTGCATGAATTTCGTGCATTAGGCCTCTAGTCTCTTATATGTGTCTTGGAAATATTCTGCATCATGCTGCAAATGTAGGGAACATTTCAGTAAATGTCAAACTCACTTAAATGAAAGCCATTCATTCTTTCATTCATCCAATATTTGCTGAGCTCCTGCTTACCGAGTGCCAAGCCTATGCTAGAGGCTGGGAGAGAAGAGAAGCGTAAAGTGATGGGTATTAAACTGGGGTGCTTGCCTTAAAGATGCTTACTCACCAGTGAGGGTGGCCAACATGGAGAGACACAATGGCAGCCTCATGGACTGAACTGATGTTTCCATGGGGTGCCTGACCTGGATAGACATCGTAGACAGCGAGAGTTAGAGTTTCAATGACAACTTTAGGGACAAAGAGATGTGGCCTTGGCCTGGCTTAAGGCAATGAGCCAAGACTCTGCTTAAGGGAAGGCTCCTCAAGGGCCTGCCCATACTTAAACCTAGAAATGGGAAAACATAAACAAAACTGAACTAAAAACTCTGCCTGTAAGGGCAGGGCAGTAGTGAGAAGCTGTGACCTCTGGGGATCTGGGTAGAAATGAAGGCCCTGGGAGAAACTGAAATGGCAAGCCTGTGCCACTATTTCTGTGGGATCCAAGGTTATATTGCCGACAAGATTCAGAATTCCTAGGGCTAAAAGCAAACATCATCTCCCCCTGCCCCCAGGCCATTGGAATCACTGGAATACTGATAGAAGCAAATGGAAAAAAAACTATAGGAAATGAAAAATTATCCCATTGAACATAAATTCACAATTTTAAAAATCAAATCACATGAAGAAAGAGACCACAATAAAAAGAGTCAGCAGATGCATCAAAGGAAGCACTAGAAAAGTCTAAAGGTTATTGTACAATACGGAAGCTGACAACAAAAAGTTAAAGGGGGAGATGGAAGACATTATGAAAGAAGAGACCACTATGAAAAACAAGAAGGAAACAAGCACAACATCTACTAAATATATAGTCTAAAATGCAACACTAAGTGTTTGGATTAAATAGCAGAGTGGATGCAGCCAAAAGAAATTAATAAACTGGAGAATCCAAGGAAATCACTCAGAATGAAGCCTACACAAAAAAAATAACAAGAAAAATATGATGTACTAAGAGATGGAAGATAATAGCAATAAGCTCCCTGACACTTGTTAAACCCTTACTGTTTACCAGATCTTGTTCACATTGCTTCTCTATATTAATTCATTCAACCCTCATATTGACCCTCTGGGGTAGGTACTAACACCATCCCCCATTTTACAGATGAGAAAACACATGCAGAGAGAAGTTACATGATGGAAAATAGACATAAGGCGGGAACTGGGCATCTTGTTCCCAATGAACTGCTCCAAGGCCCCATTTCTCCACAGGGATTCCCTGGCACTGTCTCTCTCCTGGGCCCATTGTGAGGCAGTAGCCAGTGCAGTAATGCATAATTCAGCATGGCTTCCCATTCTTCTCCTTTTATCAAGATTATAGCCCTAACTTTTTACCCTGGAGATAAGTCATTAGCAGTTAATTGATGTCTGTTATTATAGGTCATTAATAATATTATAAATTTGTGAATTAAGAGAGTATTATAATCACACTATTTAAAAACATGGAGATAAATACCATCAGGAATAGTTCACCCAAAATAGTTGAAAATTTTTATCTCTGGGGAAATGAGACAATTACTTTCAGCACTATTTAAAATTGTAAACTACTTACATGCTTTTCATGCATAATAATTAAAATATATAAGATGGATGCTGAAGTAAAGATATTTCAAACAGACCCTGAGTTGTCATTCATGGACACTTACTACATAAATGAATCATATACATTCAGAAAGAAAGAAATTGAACCAAGGAAAAAAGAGTAGATTCAAGAAGCAGTTGTAAAGTTGACAAATATGTTTGCAAAATAAAACAAAACAACAATGGAATGGTTTTTAAATGAGGGGAAATTACAAATAAGAGATAACTAAAATCACTGCTAAAATAACATGGAAGATAAAGATGGGTGATCGTATTTAAGATTTTAAAGTTGTTCAGGATATATTGCTCAGATATATAAGGCCAGAATATGTTAAAGTTTTAATGGTTAATGTAAAGAAAATAGAAATAAAACTAACACTTCCAAGTCAGTGGAAGGGAAAAATGGAATAAAAGAAACCTTATCAATCAGAGACCTAAAGGAGCAAAGACAAATAAGATATCAAAATAATATGATACAAGAGTAACAATAATTGTAAATAGATTAACCCTCCCTGCTAAAAATCAGCGGGAAAATAATGCAAAGATGATATATTTGGGCTAGGCAAATATTAACCAAAGAAAACCAGTATAGCAATATTGAATAAAGTGGATTTTAAAACCAACAACATTATTAAACACTAGAGGCCCAATGCACAAAATTCATTCACTGGGTCAGGGCAGGGGCATTCCTCAGCCTGCCTGAGCCCTTGGGGGATGTCCAACTGTGGGTTTGCAGGAGACAACCGCAGGGCACTCACCAGCCTGCCCTGCCCCATGATCTCTGTAGCCGGTCACCTCCCTCTGTGGGGGGGAGGCAAATGCTCAATGCAAGATCTACCCCTGGTTGGGCGTCTGCCCCGTGGTGGTCAGTGCACATCATAACGACCCATCATTCTGCTGGTTGCTCCCCCCAAGGGTCAATTTGCATATTAGGGATTTATTATATAGGATAGGGACATTTTTGCTTAATGATAAAGGGAATATTTCATGGGATAATATAAAAAGCTAAATGTTGCCCAGGTTGCAGGCTTGATCACCAGTGTGGGGAGCGCAGAAGGCAGCAGATCAATGATTCTCTTTCATCATTGATATTTCTATCTCTCCCTCTCAACTGCTCTGAAATCAATTTAAAAAAGTATTACTCAAAACATATGTTTGGAATTAAATAAATATCTAAGAGATTCATAGGTCAAAAGTAAATCATAATGAAATTATGAAATATTTAGAACTAAACAGTAATTTAAAACTGCTTACAAAATAAATGCAATGTGGAAGTGGTGCTTAAAGAGAAACATAGCCTTAAATGCATATATTAGGGAGTAATTAATATTTAAAGTTAATGAGCCACACACTCAACTCAAGAAGAAGGTTTTTTTCTCCAAAAACTGAAAAAAGGAAATAGAAATAAAAGATAAAATTGTTGGAAAGGAAAGCAAGATACAACAGAAGACTCAAAAATAAACAAAACAGAAGCTATTGTTAGGAAAATATTAATAAAAGAAGCAAATTTCTGGCAAGATCAATCACGAACAAAATAAGAGTAATCACATGTAAAAAATATTAGAGGGGAATAGTTAACAGATAATTTTAAAACATCTTAAGGGAAATCAGCTTTATGCAAAAAAATTGAAAACTTAGGTAAGGAGTTTTCCAGATAAACTATAAATTACCAATATTGACTAAACAGACAATAGAAAACTAAAATCTCTATAATCTCTAAGAAATTGAATCCACAATTAAATAAGAAGTCTACTAACCAAAAAATCATTAGTGCCAGAAGGTTTTGATGGTGAGTTTTAATAAGAATTCAAGAAGAGTTATTACTTTTAAGTTATGTAAGCTGTGCTAGAGAATAAATATATAACCTCTATCTTATACAAAATTTTCAAGGAAATAGAAAAAGAAGAAATACAACATTTGGTATAAAAACTTGATGTGAAACCCTTGATATAAAAAGACTGTATGACAGTGAAATTTTATTGACCAATCTAACTTATGAATATAAATGTAAAAATCCAAAATATAATGTTTGAAACCAAAATCAGCAGATTATAAAAAAATATACCAAAGTCAATTAGAATTAAGAAGGTAATGTTGGCTTGATGTCTATTTATAATTTCACTACAGTAATAGATCAAAGAAAAAAAATTATCTTAATAGGTATGTAAAAAGCATTCACAATAAGTCAATACATTGGAATATGACAAAAGTCGCTTTATAAATCATTGGAGAAAGAATGTACTTAGTAAATGATAGATCAGTCAATTTAGTAAGTATGGTGGAGATTTGAATAACTCAACTAACATTTTTTATTTAATATACACATTCAATAACTGGAGACTACAATAAACAGTGCTGAGGGAGAAATGAGACTTTCCATACTGAAAAAAATAAAATTGGATTTCTAGCTCATATCATATATAAAAACAAATCCTAGATGGATTAATGGCCTATATATGTAAAAAGCAAACTTTGACTCTTTAAATAGAGTATAGTGGTGACTGTTATATTACTTCACCATAGGAAAGAATTTCTTAAAATTCCTAAAACAGAACAAAACATAAACAACTGGTAAAAATGGACAAAAATAAGAGCAAGCAATTTGCAAAAGAATAAAATCTGAATTCCTAGCAAGTAATCAGGATATACCAATTAAATCACACCCAGCACACTGACAAACAAATTAAAATATTGGTACCAAGTGATGATGAGGTGAAAGGGAAGCTTTCATACACTGTTGATGGGATGGTAATTGTTATGATCAGTCTGAGATCTGTCTGTGTCTAGTTAAAGCTGTGCGTATTCTATGACACAGCTATCCCAATTGTAGTTATATTCCTTAGAGAAACTATTGCACAAAAATACAAAAGAGAATGTATAAGGAGGCTCATTGAAGGACTGTAATTGCCAAAGACTTATATACCAACTGCACAACCCTCCAGGAGGGAATATAGAAATAAGTTGTTATATAATCCTGTATTGGAATACTAATACTAATAGAGCAGGAAATAAGAATGGACTAGATTTACAGGAATCAACATGCAGTAATCTTAAAACATAATGTTGAATTAAATGTAGAATATTACAAAATGATTCTTAAAATGTGATACAACTTAGTACTTTTGAAACCCACAGAACAGTAATATATGGTGCTTGCAAATGAATGCATATATAGTAAAAGTATAAAAATATAGATAGGATACATATCAATGTTAGGGTAGTATTTTTTCTGAGAAAGGTGGGAAAAGGGAGGATTAATGATCTTTGGTTGTGCCTGTAATTTTTATTTCTTTATATCTTGTTTAAAGGAATAAGACAACTAGAACACAATGTTAACACTTAAAACCTGACTAAATAAATGCACACGTGTGTAGTACAGTATTGATTGTCTTTCACTGTGTCTTTGAAATGTATCATAACTAAGGAGCTCATATTTACTAGATGATACAATAAATGTTCCACTTGTGCTATGTTTCAAGGAGACACTGAGGACTACGCAGATAGCTCTGTCTGCCCAAGTGTCCGAGAGCCTTCAAATGGCACTCTCAATGCTATGATAATGCAGAATGAGAAAGAGGCTCCTGGGAGAGAGAAGGGAAAGTTCTTCCAGATGAGGAAGTAGCATGTGGGAAGCCATGGTAAGGCAGGTATTGTGGGAACTGGGAGTCACCTGGAGTAGCTAATCACAAGCTGGCAGGACATATGCAAGGTGGAGTAAGATAAGGCTTGTCATGGCTGTGGGTCAAGATTTGGTACCTTAGAAAGGCAAAACACTCACTGAGGGCTCTTGCTTCTAGCTGGAGTCATTTTCCTCTTCCCTTAAAATCAGTTATTTGTGTATCTTTCCTCCTCAAGACACTCTTCCAATCTTTGCAATTAAACATCTATTAGAGTCAAAGAATTGCATTTTTGGAAAGGCCTTCGCAATCATTTACTAGTCCAATCCCCTCTTTTACTCACCAAAGAATATATTGGTTACCTTGAACGCAAGCAAATCTGTAAGTTTTTATCTTTGCAATCTAAGTTAACTCAATTAGCTTTCTGGGAAATTGATAGGAAAGATTTATGAAGGAATCAGGAGAAAGACTGTGTCCAGAGAAGTTGTTCATTGATGAAAGTAGTACTGTGATATATACCGATGGGTGCTTAATAACTTACCAATTATTTTGATGGATTCTTAATCATAAAAATTGATTTTAAAAGTAGTCTCTTTAATTCATTTCCTTAAAATGAGATTCCCATCTCATTCCACCCCCAACTTTGGGGATTTTTATTATAAATGAAAGAAGGAATAAGAAGAGGAATTCGTAAGACTTGATTGCTGAACGCAGCAGATGAAGAAGGAGTGATCATAGATAGCACAGAGGATTCAAGGCTAGGCAAGAGGGAGGAATGGGCACCCTGGGAAGTTTGCACACGGATTGTTGAATTTCAGAATAAGACTACACATTGCAATCAATTTGATTCATGTCCCTCCCCCAGCACAACCACCTGAAACAGCAGATCAGCGTAATCAAGGTTTTTCTCAAGAATTCTCTATAATGTTCTGAAATATAGTTTCTACCATAAAAAGTTAATCTCTTCACCCTGGTCAGTATGGCTCAGTTGGTTGGAGCATTGTCCCATACACTGAGAGATAGCAGGTTCAATTCCCAATCAGGGCATATACATGAGTTGCCAATTCAATTCACACTTGGGTAATGTGCGGGAGACATCCATTGATGTTTCTCTCTCTCTCTCTCTCTCCCTTCCTCTCTCTAAAAATAAACTCTCTCTAAAAATCTCTCTCTCTCTCTCTCTCTCTCTCTCTCTCTCTCTCTCTCTCCCTCCCCCTCCTCCCTTCACTTCTCGCTAAAAATAAATAAATAAATAAATAAATAAATAAATAAGCAGCAACTTTAATGCCCAATGACAGGTGTGATGTTCACAAGTACCCAGAGGGCCAGCTTCTTAAAAAAATAAATCAAAGACAATCTCTTCTTTTTCTTGATTCAACTTCATCTCCCGATAAAAAAAAAAAATTCTGGCACCCTGGGAAGTGAAATCCAGTAAAGAATATGCCCTCACTTTGGGGAAGTGCTCTCTTGTTTCTGGTCTTCTCTCCTCTTTCTCACTTTAGCTTGAAACCTTTGTGTTTCCTGACCTTCCAGGTCATGCTTGATGGATGTCCATGAAGAATTCCCCTCATTTATAAGACTGCTACCACTTGAGATTTTGGCCGAGGTGACACTGACAGGTGATTAGTATAGATCAGGGGTCCTAAAACTACAGCCCGCGAGCCACATGCAAATAGAAATATTGTATTTGTTCCCGTTTTGTTTTTTTACTTCAAAATAAGATATGTGCAATGTGCATAGGAATTTGTTCATAGTTTGTTTTTTTAAAAACTATAGTCTGGCCCTCCAACGGTCTGAGGAAGAGTGAACTGGTCCCCTGTTTAAAAAGTTTGAGGACCCCTGGTATAGATAGTAGTATCTCTGGATTTGAAGAGAAAGACTTTATTGATTAATTCATTCATCCCTTCAATAATTAGTGATCTCAACAATTCTGGGCAGTTTCTTTATGTTATCAAACTTATGCTTTATTTACAATTAACACCCAAAACTATATATTATATTTGCAAGTAATAGATCCTTTCCTTCCTGGCTTACCAATGTCTGCCCTGTCTTATACAGTTCTGAGCTAAGGTCATTTTGGAGAACACAGCAGCACATTGCTCATCATTTTTAGCAAATAATGCAGTGTCTTGGGTAAAATAAAAATGCTTGCTCTATTAACTCAGCCACCCAATTTCTTTCTTGACCTGGCAAAATGCCACCAAACACTACAAAGCATTATATACATTTCTGCTTGCATTCATTGTTAGGTGTGAATATTATTCATAGAAAAATAGATGAGCTCTCTTTTTATGTCAAAATTACATGTAGAAATACCTCCATTTTTTATCATTTACAAATTAACAAAGCCTGAGGAAAAATTTAAGTATTTCCTATTATTATTGTGTGTTTCCTGGATTATTCTTCTGCTTCAAACACAGTAACACAATGAAAATGCCTGTCTCTGTCTGGAACTATATTAACATACAAGCAATGCCAGCTATTGGCTGATTGTGTGCAATTGTCAAAACGAAGCTTAGTTTTGCCAAGGCCTACCTTGGGAGGTTATTCTAAATAATTTAATGATGGTTAATAGTTTCCAAACTGTGTATAAAATGTTCTGAACAATTCACTGTTGATTTAACACACACTAAGAAAAATTAGCAGATCCTAATACAGGCATACACTAGTATGTCCTGTATGGGCTCATGAACGTATTAGTAAGAAAGCTTTGTGAGCGATGCTTTTCATTCATATGCAGTGATGGCTCTGAGCATGTCTGAGAACTCTTAACTTGGAGCATGAGATCTAGGAGGCTGCTGAACAATGTCTGTACCTCCTCTTACAGCAGAACAGGAGCATTTTCTTTTTGAGGCAAAGTTCAGGGTAGGATTTGGAAGAGTCAAAGGCTTCTTTGCCTGTGAAGCATTGACAGATTATTTTTGGAAAGGTTACTAGCCTGGGAAGACACGATTGTTCACTTGAAATCAGGGATGTTAACCTGGGGGCTCCAGGCCTCCCCTGACATGGCATATTGCCAGTTTGGGAAAAGAAAGAGAAAGGGAGCCTGGAAAAGGGACTTCACACAGTTAACGTTTTTGCAAGTTTCATTTAAATAGTCTCTATTCCTTAGGTTTGGTAAAATACAAACATATGTGGATTTAATGTCCATCCTGTAAATGTTTCCTTTCATTTTTTAAATTATAACTCACATATTTCCTAAGAATTGATTGTTTGTCAAGGTTTAATAAGTCTGTTTTTTCACCTGAGTTTTAAGAAAATAAAAAGGTATGTTTTTCAAAGTAAGTCACTTATAAGATTTGGGAATGAAAAAAAAATTAATTTCATATTTTTCTGTTACTTTGTAAATTGGAAAGGCAGATTTATTCCAGTGGAAGGGGACAGACCTAGCATAGAACAGGTTTGCCCATCAACTTCAGGAAGCCCTCCAGGAACTTCTTCCTGCCTTGGCTTGGAAAGATAGTTTCCTCTTCACTGAAGCCTCTTTTCTAGGGAAAAATTTCTGTGCAGCAGCACGACGTAGTGAGAGTGAACGTGTCTCTGAAGGGTGAGCGGTCGGCATGGGTGTCAGTCTGGGCTCTGCCATGTCTGCCCCATACAGCTTTGTGCCACTTCTTCCATCTCTCCGGTTTCCTCCTGGTCAGGTGGGGGCCAGAACTCCTCAAACCTTAGAATTGCTATGAGGATTAAATGATAATTATTTTAGTTAAAAATATACATAAGATATACAATATTATATAACATTTCATTGTAATATATTTATTATGTGGTTATACTTTATGAATAAGTATATACATTAAAATATTATATCTATTATATGTAAAAACTTCAGCAGTGTATCTGACACGCTGGAAGTTCACCAACTCACCAGGGCACCTGTCTCTCCCTGCTTCCCCTACAGTGGACGGTCTTTCCCTGCGAACTCGTCATTGTTTCCCTGAGTGGGTTTTTAGAGTGTATCCTTATCTACATATATATGCGTATCTATCCTATACTCTTAAATTCAAAATTAGCTCTCTTAGCTTTTTCATTTACCCTTCCATTTCTGTAAAGAACCTTCCTTTTACATGTGAGATGGCTACAAGCTGTTGTTATAATAATTTGTGTGGATATAATATATACCTGAGAGGAAAGCATATGACATTTAATGTATGAAAATAAATGTAATTCTTCTTCAGCTCGGCTTCTCTACTGTAGAAACATGCTTTAGAAGCTCAGCAGATCACAGGATCCTGGAGTGTTGGGAAGAGGCGTGCAGCCTGGCTTGTTAGAAGAGATACTCCTTTGATCATTCATATCACAAGTCTTAGAGCTAATGTACTATGTTCCTCAGTGAATAAGGCCATCTGTTTTCCATGGAAGAAATAATTTGCATGTCATACATTTATACACCTGTGGTACCCACTTAAAATATCCCCAAAACTGGCTACTCACAGCTACCCCCCTCCACACATGCACACACAGTTATGTTTCCTGTATAACTAAAGTTCTCACACTTGAAAAACCGGCCAATTTGTGCTTCTTACCAATGTTACATTATCCTATTACCTTGTTCCTGCACCTGCTCTGTACAAACACAATTGTGATTCTGTCCTAATGGCCAATTATCGTTAGCAGATCAAGAGCTTTTGTTAAACGGCTCTCCACACTGTAGATACGATCCTAGCCCCGAAAGGATAGCATCGGTGAGTATCCATTGCAGTCTGTTTTCCAGATTGAAAGGGCAGGAATCCGCCAATATAGATGGCAGATAAGAACCAGCGCGTCCTATTTTTGTCCCTGTTCTCTACCAACAGCGGCTCTGCTCTGCATGGCAGGCAGGTCTGTGCCCTGTGCCTGTGGTCTGGTAGCCTTTCTTGGTGGTATTTCATGATGCATATGCTTCTGTGCTAACATAGTTCTGTGTGTCCCCTGAAGGAAAGCTGCCGCACAGCTCTCTGTGTGTCAGGGGGACACTCGGCGAAGGAAAGGTGTGCTTTGCTGTTAAACATATTTTGGCTCAGATTTCTAGTTGAAGAAATTCTAATTGTGTAACCTGGGAAATTTATTTAATCTTATTGAGCTTCTGTTTCCCAAAGCATAAAATGGAAAGAATAGTTCCATTGTATGGAGTTGGTGTGATGACTACATATAACAAATACATACACATACGCATGCACTTTTGCCGTTGTTGTGTCAGTCTTGACAGACTAGGTTAATATTTAGTAAAATCAACTCCAAAATTTTAGGAGTTTAAAACACCACAAGTTCCTTTCTATACTTCATGGCTCTTGTGAGTCAGCAGATGAGCTGGATTCAATCCAGACTCCAAAGAGAAGCAGCAGCCACTATCTTCACCTTCAGCTCCTCACTAAGCTCAGAGCTCCATCTACCCTCAAGGGGATCTAGATGTACAAACTGTAGTCCTACCATGGACTTGAACATAGCAAATCAGAAATATGTGGAGTATTCATGTTTGCAATATTTGTCTTTCAAAAACAAAATCAGCCCTAGCTGGTTAGGCTCAGTGGATAGAGTGTCAGCCTGAGGACTAACAGGTCCCAGATTCAATTCCCGTCAAGGGCATGTTCCTGGTGGGGGCAAGTATGGGAGGCAACCAATCAATGTATCTCTCTCACATCAATGTTTCTCTCTCTGTCTCTCTGCCCCCCTTCCACTCTCTAATTCTCAATGGAAAAATATCCTCAGGTGAGGATTAACAACAACCACAAAAAAATCATATTGCAGTCAGTTCTCTGAATCTTAATGTTCTCATTAACAATACATTGTAGAAATTTTTCTAAGCCAATGTGTTTACCTGTAACTAATTATTTTTAGTGGCATCATGCTATAAATATACCATAATTTATGCAGTCATTTCTTTATTGGTGGACTTTGCTTTATTGCTATATAATCACACTTCACATCTTTTCTGATGCTTTTATTTCTATAAGATAAATATCCTGAAGTATCTAAATCTACCCAAGTTGACCTGTTTTTTAAAAAGAAAATAGATGGCTATGTTTATGAGGCTATAAATCTCCTTTTAAATGGAATTATATAGTTTGGAGCAAAATGTAAAGAAACTACTTCAGCCCTAGCTGATTTGGCTCAGTGGATACAGTGTTGGCCAGTGGACTGAAGGGTCCTGGGTTTGAATCCAGATCAGGGCACATGCCAGGATGAACGGCTCCATCCCCAGTAGGGGGTGTGCAGGAGGCAGCTGATCAATGATTCTCTCTCATCATTGATGTTTCTCTCTCTCTCCGCCTCCCTTCCTGGTTGAAATCAATAAAAATATTTTTTTAAAAGAAACAACTTCAGAACAACACATTTCTCACTTAGAATCTCTAACAGTTCTTGGCCTCTATCTAATCTGTCCTCTGTTTTTCCCTGGACATGATCATATAGGGACATATGAGCAGAAATGCCTGAGCCTCCCTTGGATGTAGGCGATGTGTGCCTTAACGATGCCTGACATAACAAGACCTTGCAGAAATTTCCTACCAGATCCGATCTTCCTTCCACTGCAGCCACAAAATTACATTCACTCTGACAGCATGGTCTGTGATGGACAAGGTCCTCTCATTTGAACTTAAGAACTAGACCACTTTACTGCTCTTCCTATGCACACAGGAAGAGAAAGAAACATCCCAGAATAACACCGCAATCAAGAAGTTATAGGAGTTGATTCCTGACAGTGTTCGCTCAATCACCTTTCAAACCACCTTTTTGCCTAAATGCTTCCAATCTTCCCTTCTCATCAGGTTGCCATCTCCTAAGTGTTTGCAGAACAATTTGCACAGAACAATCCCTTAATAAGCATAATTATCACAAGCATAGAAGTAAAATTGCTTTCTACTTAAAGTTTTTTTGAGGGAAAGCAAACCCTTAGCAAAACACACACACACACACACACACACACACACACACAAATTGCTGAGATCATTTAGATTCTCAACTATATTTTTAATAACTCAAAATCTAAAAATAGAGACATGAAATTGTTTCCTCAAACCCACTGCCTATGACCTCTCCCTGGCTCTCATACTCAGACCCCAAATCTGCCAGGTTGGATTAAATGAAGTCCAAAAAAAACTTTTGTGAGGCTCCAAACATTTTAAAGGAAAACACGGTAATAGAAAGCCTTTCTTTTAGGAGAATAAAACTTGCCAATTGTGCAGCTGCTTTTTAATGTTTATCTATAGGAGTGATATTAAAAATATTTAATAACTAGACTTTCAAGAGTCAGAAAGGATGCTGGAGCAGACGCCAGCCATAAACCCTCTATGCAGCTGGACCAGTGCACAAGGACTGCACATGGGCTCCCCTTGCACATCCCTGAATTGCCTCAAGAATCCTCACTGGCCTCCCACAGCAAGCTCTGCTCATGTCTCCTTTGTCAGAATGTAAATGCAAAACACTAAATAGTAAAAAAAAAAAAAAAATGCCTGAAGCTGTATCCCCCTCTTAATGACAGTCTACCTTCCATTCCATTCCATACTCCCATTCCAGCATCTGTAAAAACAAAAACAATAAAAAAAAAACCACAGCATACACACATGTAGCAGCAGTGTGGCCCAATTCTGTGTTTGTGAACCATTTGAAAGTAACTTAAAACCCTGTACTTTATAGATGAGCTTACAGTTCTGGCTTTAACATATACATTTAGATCAAATGTAGAGAAAAATAGATGTTATTCTTATACTAGAAATATAACATGTTCACATTTAGGGTATACATTAGTGTTTTAGGGCTGCTATAATAAATAACCACAAATATAGTGGTTTAGAACAGACATTTATTCTCTCCCAGTCCTGGAAGAAAGAAGTCCAAATTTAAAGTGTCAGCAGGACCAAGATCCTTCCAAAGGCTCTTGGGGAGAGATGCCACCCCTTGCCTTCTTCCAGCTCCTCGTGAAGAGCATTTCTGCTTGTCTATGCCCCAGCCCACTTCAACTGCTCCACAGTCGTTAGGCTTATAGGAAGTCAAAATCAAAGTTAAGAGGAGAAATTTGGAAACTCTCACATAGTGCTTTAACTCTTATGAAAAAGATAGAGTTGACATTCCTGTGACTGCATCGCTCCAATCTCCGCCTCCATCATCGCCCTCCCCTCTCCCTCCTGTCTGTCTTCTCCTCTCTGGCTCTGTGTCTCTCCTATGTGTGTCTTTCGTCAGGACACTTGTCATTGGACTTAGGGCCCACCCGGACAGTCACGGTGCTTGCCTCATCAGAAGATCCTTCATCACAACTGCAAAGAACCTTTCCCCAAATAATGTCATATGCACATGTTCCAGGGATTTGACATGGAGGAAGTGGGGAACCATTCAACCCTCTACAGGGAGGATAGGAACCAGAAAAGAGACAGAAGCAGAGGAAATTTAATGGATAGTTTGAGTTTAAATTAAATATATATATATATATGAAGAAAAAATATTTTCTAAGTATTTTCTTACATCAAATATGTGCAGTGATATTTATCTAAATACACCCCTTTAAGTGGTTCCACTGCTTTGCCTTATATTGACAATAGTATTTTGTATTTCTACTCTATCATAAGAGTTAAAGCACTATGTGAGAGTTTCCAAATATCTCCTCTTAACTTTGATTTTGACTTCCTATAAGCCTAACCACTGCGGAGCTGTTAAAGTAAGGCGAGGCATAGACAAGCAGAAAGCATGGCCAAATCTTAGTCCCGCACACCCCTTCTCACATTCAGACTTGGGGGGTTTCAAGATCTGCAGTCGCCTTTCCATCATCATAATGGTAATGGCCCCTGGAAAGTCCAATTTTCAGTCACTAACTTGCTGGGTGTAACAGCCCTACCAGGCTAATGACCAGCCTTGACCATTCTCTACCCTGAGCTCCTTCTAGCCTAAGAGCTTGTATCCTTCCCACTCAGCCACCACCGCCAGCACCACCCCCTCTGCTCCCACCTGTTTCATATCAACTTCCCAGTGAAGCCCTCCTCATCACCTCCACCTCCTCCATGTCATCACTGAGAACTCCCTTTACCCAGGGCTCCCATTCAGCTATTAAAGGCGCATTTCTCCATGGCTACTCCCAGTTACAAATTTGCACCCATGTTTTCAGCTGGGTGTGTTTGGTTATTCTTCTGTGTCCTTTCATTGAGTGGATCCTCTCTTTTATTATATTTTAGGCTCTATGAGATCAGGGGTCCTATTCGTTATTTACATCAGAACCAAAGTGTGCATTCCACTGGAAATCATGTAATACTATGATTGCTCTGGCTGCCAGGGGTACTTCTCAGCCCTGATGTGCCTCTAAACCACCTGATGGTCTTGGTAAAATGTAGGTTCCAGACTAGAGCTTGAAATGCTGTATTTCTCCCAGGATCCAGGATCTTGCTAAGACCTAGCAAGTTGGCGTAGCAAGGTCTTAGCACCCCAATAAGTTTCAAGGAGGGGTCCTACAAGTTAAGTGTATCCTAAAGAAAAGATGGGAATGAGATTGTCATGCAGCTAAGGGGCCTCTCTCCCATGCAGGTCATCTGGGTAAACACCCCACACAAGCTACATAGGCCCTATGTTGAAAACCCTGTTATAAGTGATAGAATGCTTTGGACTGTCCTTCCTTTCAATATTTCCCTACCTTTCTAAAAGTGGGAAAAAAAGAATCCTACAATTTTTTTCTGAATCATAATGCCAGGATCATAATGAAATATGGTTTTGTCTTATGGGATGAGAAAAACACAGACTGTAAGACATCTCTTGGCATCGAGAGCTATAGGGATGTTATAGTAGTGGTATCAGAAGAAGTCTTCACTGAGGCAATGTTCAGGGTACAGAGCAGGGTCAAGAAGAAAAAAATGCCAGATTTGTGTGCACATCTGCCCCACAGCCTGCACAGGGTCAGAGGAAAGGTGGTGCTGGAAGCCGCCAGACTCAGCCACCATCTTGCAGATTGCTGCCAGCATAGGGCACACTCCTCCCATCAGATCCCCTCCGCATCCACCGTTTGTTGTAGCAATGGGAGAGAACACTTCTCAGCTTCTGACACTGAAATCCATGCATCTTTAAGAGCGGCATGGTCAAACAGAACTTTCAGTGACAATGGAAATGTTCTGCCACTTCTAGAGCACATGTGACTATGGGCACTTGAGCCATGGCGAGTGCAACTGAAGAACTGAAATTTAACTTAATTGTAATTAATTTAAGTGCAAATAGCTACATGTAGCTAGTAAATATTATATTGGACACACAGTTACACAGGCTGTTTGTTTAATTATTTATTGTTAATCCTCGCCTGAGGATATGCTTATAAAGGGGAGAGAGAGAGAGAGAGAGAGAGAGAGAGAGAGAGAGAGACCTTAATGTGAGAGAACCATCCATCGGTTGCCTCCATTACACGCTCCACTGGGGATCAAACTAACAACTAGGTATGTGACCTGACTGGGAATCTAGCCCACAACCTTTTGGGGTAGATCTTAGGTTTTTATATACTTAGCATGAATAAGAAGACCCCCACAATTGTGGGCCATCTCCTTTAACATTTGAGCCTCAGCTGCTGCTTGTGTCAGAGTTCTTTATGCTACAATGCCATTTGGCCATTTAAGTCAGAGACCTCCAGAGGCCTTAGGTCTGGTTTAGTATCTGGTGAGTGAATAAAAAATTACTGCAGGCTCAGGTGTTTTAATAAAACCCTACAGGGTTTATGCAGGCCCAGTATTCTGACCTGTGGGGCAAGAGAGTAAGGCATGTAATTTAAAAAACTCATTTTAAGAAAAGATGTAATGAAGAAGTTAAGAGGAAACACAGCTTGGGGAAGAGACCTGATGATTAGAAAAAGAGAATAATAAGTGTTTGCCTATGACACATTGCAATAAATTCCCTCATAACAAATGGGTCCCTTGCTAATAAGGCTATTAATTAGCCAGGGACTGACTGACATGAATCTGACATGAGCAGATACAGCGAGGTTTACCTGTGCCTGGCTTGGCTGGTAATCCAGGCAAGAACGGAGGGTTCCGCAAAGGCCCTGAGGGGCACCGGGAGAGACTTGGTCGTGAACTAATTAAAGAGAGCACAAGTCCAACACTTGACTCTCACTTCAGTCCCTGACATGTCCTCTAGAGCAGGCTATGGTGGCTGGACACCTGATGTTCCTAACTACAGTGTGGAAATGAAACTGAATGTGATGATTTCGGCAGAACGTTTTGCAGCTGAGAAGTAGCATAAATGACAGAATGGTAGAAGTGGAATGATCAAAAGCATATTATAACACAGAATTTAATATCCCCAGTGGATTGTTGATCTTTTTACCTGTGAGCTGAGCAATAAAGTTAGAATTTGGAGGACAGACTAGCAGTGGCCTGCCTTCCGCGGAAGTGTCAGTCACAGGGTATTATGAAATTGACTTTGGAGGAGTTTCTGGAAACAACTGGTAGTGATAGTGCATCCTTTATCTGACACTATTTCAGTAGGCTGGAGGAGGGTAGGGGTTGTGGATCCCAGGGAGTGGGAGTGGTAGGAAGACAGAGGCTTAGAGTCAGACACACTTGGCTGCAAACAACTGTTTCCCCACTTATGTTTTGCATCAAGATCACTGGGGAAATACCAGATATCAAGCTATATTACAAAGCTGCCTGGTACTGGCACAAGAACAGACATAGAGACCAATGGAACAGAACAGAGAACCCAGAAGTCTACCCAAACCATTATGCTCATTTAATATTTGACGAAGGAGGCAAGGGCATACAATGGAGTCAAGACAATCTTTTCAATAAATGGTGTTGGGAAAATTGGACAGATACATGCAAAAAAAAATGAAACTAGACCACCAGCTTACACCATGCACAAAAATAAACTGGAAATAGATAAAGGACTTAAACGTAAGACGGAAAACCATAAAAATCTTAGAAGAATCCATAGGCAGTAAAATAGCAGACATATGTTGTAGTAATATCTTTACCAATACAGCTCCTAGGACAATGGAAACTAAAGAGAAAATAAACAAATGAGGCTACATTAAAATAAAAAGCTTCTTTACAGCAAAAGAAACCATCAACAAAACAACAAGAAAGCCCACTGCATGGGAGAACACCCCAGA
>NW_006295180.1:2960203-2963111 GCF_000327345.1 Myotis davidii | reverse complement strand
CAGAGAAAGGTAAATATCACATGATATCACTCATTTGTAAAATATAATGAACAACATAAACTGATGAACAAAGTAAGATACAGAGATAGAGAAACATCAAACAGACTGTCAAACTTCAATGGAAAGGCAGGAGTGAGGTGGTAAGAGAAGCACCAAAGGACTTGTAAGCATAATCAATGGACACAGACACTAGGGGGGATGAGGGCATGTGCTGGGTGGTGAGAGTGCCAGGGAGAGGTCAATGGTGGAAAAAGGAGACATGTAATACTTTAAACAATAAAGAATTCAAGAAGAAAAAAAAGATCACTGAGGAGCTTGTTAAAGCTACACACCCGTGGCCCCTAAACTGGCCTGCTAAACCAGAATCTGAGGGCTTGAGGCCCCCAAGTCCCTATTCTTAGAATAAGCACCCAAGGTGATTGTGATATGAGGCTTTTCTAAACTTAGTCTCTAAAGGGTGACGTGGGATTCACAATACCCGAGTCAGGATTATTGTACAGACACAGTGTGATTTCTTTTTAAAGTGCAGAGCAAAGAAGCTCTATGACTGCGGCTGCTATTATTACGGGGCCATTGGTGCCACTGCCTTGCTAAGGCTGTGCATGTGCTAAAACAGCTGGGGCATCTTCAGCCAGACTAGCCGGGATCCCAGAGTTGCAAGTTGTTTCTGAGTTTTGATCAAGTCTCTTCTGGTCCTTTTTACTCAAAGTTTTAATGACTCCGGTGTGAGGCCCCTTTCAGGTTGGGGAATGTCTGTTGAGGGTGAAAGCATCAATTATATTGTAACAGGTTGCGGGCTCCAGGACTGGGGGATGGACCCACCAGAGAATGGTCATTTGTTCTGGCCCAAGAGAGGCGCTTGCACTCCAGGGCTCCCAGCGCAGCTGCCTTCTCTGTGTGGCACCTCCAGCTTTCCTTTGGCTCCGCGAAGCGGTGAGGAAAAGGGGAGGGGGAGGCTGGCGTCCGCCCCGGAGCTTCAGAGAGAGTGAAGGTAGCTGCTAAACCAGCGGGCTCCAATCGCTGGGGCTGAGGTTTACTGAGGGGTGGGGTTGCCAGGGGAGGATGTGCGCGCGAGGCGCAGGTAGGACCGAGGAGTACCTTCCGGAAACCCTCCTCCAGCCCTGGGGCACGGATTGGCTCCGGCAGAGACCCAAAAAGAAAGCTTTTTATTTGCTGAGGATGAAGCCCCTGAAGGACCCCGCCCCCAACAACAACAACGTGTCCTTTGTGATCCATTGTCAACTAGGCAAGGAGATCAAACACATTTGCAGCAACTGCAGTCGGGGGGAAGACACGCGGGACGGTGAGTGCCTGGGCCCGTCGGGGCGGCGGCGAGCGCGGGAGGCGGGGAGGTGGCTCCGCTGGTCCCCAGTTCACGGGCGCCACCAGCTCTGCTGCCTGGAGAACTGCGGGGACTTCAGCCGCTACCCAGGCGTGACACCCGCCCGCCGGGCACTTTGCAGAGTGATGACAGGAGCCAAACCCGGACTGCATCCCCCCAAAGGAGGCGTTTGAAATGGGGGTTTGAAAAGGGGTAAATCTGGGATTTTCTCTTGGGAAGGTGAGGTTTTGGGTTATTTGTTAAGGGTAACATTATCAGCTTGGAGAAGACGACCGCACCTGCTGTCTTAGCTTTCTGGGCTTCTTAGCCTTTCTCACATCCTTGCGTCAGGATAGGATGTAGCCTTTGCTACCGATGGGCGGTGTTACGGATGTCCGTTCACTTTGGAGAGGTGGTTTGGCTTTGGCTACAGCACCCAGCGCCCTGGGGACTTGTGGAGTTGTTGGATGGTGTCTCTTTGGAGCAAAACATGGCCGTGATTTTTGGAGTGCCGCTGGCCCCTCTTGGAATGGTGCCTAATGTTCGAAACGTGGGAGTGGGGGAGGGGCGCGCAGCAGCTTCTTCCGAGCGGGCGTGAGCGGGCGTGTGCGAGCCAAAGAGCTCCCCCAAATACCGCCTGAAGCGGGGCAGTGGAAGGGTGCCCGGCTGCCAGCGACCCAGGCAGAAGGAGCCAAGAAAGAGGAACAGCTCCGCGCCCAGCAGGCAGAAGCCTCTGCAGCTGTGGGCGCGCCCATGTGGCAGTGCATTTCGCAGGAGCCTCCAGGCGGTTCCGAAGCAGCTCACGGAGCAGACTCAGACGAGCCACGTAAGGTCTCGGAAAAGTTTTAGGCAGCAGATTTTGCAGGGAAAGAATGAGTTACTGGCCAGCCTGAAGCTCAGTGCCTCGCCTGACACTCGCACCTGCTTGGGCAGACAGAATTTCCTATTACCCAGCGGGTCCTCTTGCTCCCTTTGGAAGAACAAATAATACTTAGTATCCCTCGTGTTCATTGTTGGCCTCTGAAGTGCAGAGTAATGAAGCGACCGTGGCTTGGCTAATAATCTTTTCAAAATAGCATCCTGCTAGTGTAATTATACTTTTCTTTCATTAAACTGCCGGAGAGGCTGTGCAGCATGGCACTAGGCATCCAAGAGGAACACTGGGGCCCTGCTGGAGGAAGGCAGGCGTGCACAAAACACACTAATGCTGCTCCTGTTGGTTTAGGGGAGGAAATGTTGAGAAGCGCACACTTACTGTGTTTGGTCCTTTGGTTATGATATAAGCTAATGACACCTATGGAATATAAATGGGTGAACGAGATGACCCAAAGCCAGACTTTTACCACATACTGTAATGTAATACAGCATGAGATGCAGGCTGGAATATTTATTAAATGAATCCCTCTGCTTTCTGAATTGCTTCTCAAGTGGGCTGCTTTCACAACCTTGGGATTTTATTTAAGTTAGAGTTTCTAAATGTGGCTACCACAAGGAAGGGTCTATGTCTACACTCAAGGATGTGTGTTGACAGGTGTAATTACGAACATGATCAGTGGTGAACATTGTGGTATACACTGCTGATGGAGA
>NW_006295180.1:2955953-2960147 GCF_000327345.1 Myotis davidii | reverse complement strand
GTCCTCTCTACAGTCTCAGACACTCCAGAACATACCTATGGATGTTCACATATAATCTGATATGACTCAACTATTTAATTTCAAAGGATTCTTAGGTGAGAGACCTCAGGCTGTAGTGACTAATGTTTTGCCTAATTCCACACTGGGAACCCTGCCTTCCTAATGGGTGGTATGCTCATTTTAGTCCCTGAAATAGAATGAGGTCAGGAGTTTAACCCTTCTGCTTTTACTACCAGAGCCCAAAGCAGCACTGCCCCCTGTAAAAGGAAAGGGAGTTCAAATAAATGTCATTTTCTGCAAGGATTGACCGTTCATGATTTTTTTTCATGAGTGGATGTTCTGTTAGATAAGTTCTCTAGAAGCTATTTTCTATTCTTTTTTTTTTTAGATATGTTTATTCCAAGCTCCTATTAGCAACAGTTTTTTATGCAACATCATAAAAACTCATTCATTATGTTTATGTAACAACAATAAGTAACAGTTAGTTGCTTTTCATTTTTATTTCATTTATTGCACAGATCAATCCTATGAGCGAGGCAATCTTTTAATTTTTATTTCACAGAGAAGTAAACTGAGGCTCAGAGAGACTTCATTCATAAGTTATACGTGTGGTAAATGAGAAAGCGGGCTGTAAATTCGCATTTGTCTGGCTTCAACACCATGCTCTTTTACAGTACACAACAAATTGTGACCATTTCTCTTTAAGTTATAAGAATGTTTTAAAATCTTTTCTTTGGGTCTCAACTCCATCACCCCACTTCTTTCCCCCGTATTTTATTGCTTCTTCAAAAATCAACCAAACATACACTGTAGAAGCTCTTTTCGATCTGAGTCATCTGTTCTGTATGTCAGGAGAGCCCGCTATTTTAAAGGGAATGAGTGGTAGAGTATAGTAATGCAAGCGGGTTTGGTGGGGCCCCATGCAAGAGTATGTTTCTTGTGACGGGTGTACCTACATTGTGTCCAGCACAATCGATATGTTTGGCTCCTCATTTAGCACCAAAGAGACCATTGAGTGGCAACCAGTGAAAATGCTGGTCCAGCAGCAAAGATCTCACTTGAAATTTTACATAGCTAAAATTTTGCAGAGTTTCTCTTATTCTTAATTTCTTTGTATATAAAAATGGTCATTATTTTGAACATACTTAAAACATAGTTTACTAACTTTCAGTTTAAAGACAATCTAGAATTTAAAGTATTTGGCTGATATGGAATAAACATTAAAAGAAAAAAATATTCCCGGATGGTTGAGCAGATATAAAAGGTGAAATCACATTTTTGCAATTGCTGTTTTACTTAGAAGTATTTTTTCAAAGTTCCTCATATCCACTAAATAATATTAAAGATGCTTTGCTGACCTTATTTTAAGTATTTTTTAAACTGTATGATATAGTTTACAATTAATGACCAAAGATAGTTTGCATTTACGTTAGCTTTACGGATTTGTTTTAATATTGAAGCCACTTTCGGATGAGAAAGCAAGCTTATGTAGCACTTCAACGCTAAAGGCTACAGAGCAAGCACATGGTAGAACAAAGATCCACACCCTTGTTTTCCTGTCTTTCAAAGTGAGGTGCTTTCCACCATGCTATCTAGTTGTATTTTTTAAATGACATCTACACTGAATGTAGAAAATCAGGTAGTGTGATGTGTATGTGTTCTATACATGTGTAGGTTTGATAAGCCAGGTTTGTTAGATACAGAGTTAGAATGAATTGCAGAATTTCCTAGTACATTTAATTATTTTTATCTGCTTTACCTAAAAATAAAGAGCTAGCATTAGTAGGAGTAGAGGGAGAGAAATTTTTAACTAAGTATATTAGAAGTTATGCACATTGTTAAGCCAAAAGTAGCTAAATCATCACTAAACATGCTGGAAGTCAAGAGAGAATATGATTTAATTTACAAATAGTTAAAAATCAAATTTAGGGAGAAATCTGTTCTACAAAGCCAGGTAGCATATGCTAGTATAATAAAAGGCTAATATGCCAATTAACCAGTGGAACAACCAGTTGCATGACGCACACTGATCACCAAGGGGTAGACGCTCAAAGCAGGAGCTGCCCCGTGGTGGTCAGTGAGTTCTCACAGGGGGAGCGCCACTCAGCCAGAAGCCACAGCTGGTGAGCACAACTTATTAGTAGTGATATTTTATCATAGGAATTATAACATGATTAATAATTATATTTTAAGATGTAATTTAAAATAAGTAAAACATTTTTAAGAGTTTTAAAACAGTTTTTAGAAATATTTTGAAGCCTGTTTTATAGCAGTATACTTAAAAAGTAGTAATTAATCATAAATAAATTCAGAAACAAGATATATTTATTGCAGCTACTACTCAGTGCTTTTTAAAATTTTTTTTAAATATATTTTTATTGATTTCAAAGAAGAAGGGAGAGGGAGAGAGAGATAGAAACATCAATGATGAGAGTAATTGATTGTTGCCTCATGCATGCCCCTTACTGGAGATTGAGCCTGCAACCCAGGCATATGTCCTGACTGAGAATAGAACAGAGACCTTCTGGTTCATAGGTCGATGCTCAGATACTCAACCATTGAACCATGCAGGCTGGGCCTCAGTGCTGTTTTACATGTAATTTATCAATATTTCAGGGTTGTCTTCATTTCACTAAATATGATTTCTAGCTTTAAATATTTGTATACAAATGTATTAATTTATTGATCCACTAGCTGCATTTCAAAATTTTGTTTTAGGGATATAACTATTTAACAAGTTTTCTAATGTATTCTAATACAAATTTTTGGAATGACCATGTATCATAATACTTCTCTGTTACTCTGACTGTAGGGTTTATCAACAAGACAGCCTTTTAGAAGAGAATGCCTTATGAGTTTTTGTGGGTGAGACCCCTCATTTTGCAGATGAGACAACTGAGGTGCATAAAGATTAGGTGAGCAATCAAAATTCCAACCACCATGGGTGTCAGAGCTGTCCACAGAACCTGTCCCCCATGGAGGCTCAGAGCTGGATCCTGGAACCTCGCTGCCTATTTTCAAATAATGACTCACCCACTTGCTAGCTGGGTGACTTTAGGATACCACAGCATTATTTACTGCATGGAGTTGTGAGGATTAAATAAGGTAATTGGTACAAAGCACTTAGCCTGGCAAAAGAAAGTGCTGGAGAAATATTAGCTGTGATTACTATCATTTGTATTGTTACCGCCAAGTCCAATTTTGTGTCTAGTGTTTTCCTCCTGCTATTATTCTGCACTGCTTGGCCTCTTCGGTAATTAAACTTCCTTGGATTGAGTCCAGGTGAAAGCACCTAATTCCACTCTGTATTTAATAGGTAAACATTTATTTCTAATAAGGCAAGTGAAGTAGAAGTGAGACTGGGGAAGAGCCTCTTCAACATTGCACATGTCAAACTATTTTTTTGAAGTTTTAACAATCATGACTAGGATGTTCTAGGTAAAAGTACTCATATATATCTATATTTACAATGACTAAGCATTTTTTGTCAGTTGAGTAAAAATGAAAAAAAAAAATAGACAAGGTAAGATCCTCGCAAGGAAGAGGAAAGATTAATAGCTGAAGGAAGTAGTTACTGGAGAATTTTGTCTGCATTGGTCCGAGAGATATGACTCAGAATCAGAGTGACAGGTATGAGGACTTGGCCTGAGGCAAAGGACACAGGCAGGGAACTGCTTTCTTAAAATCAGGAAAGCCTGGGCAAAGCTCTAACTTGGGCAGAGTATGGAACCCTGAAAAGAAAGACCCTTGCTCAGATCGTAGGGAAGAGAAGTGAAGAAGGGGTGTAAAGAAGGCATGTACAGGGCTGGGAGAGTCTAATGAAGTTGTGCTCTTACAGTTTTATTAAAGGATTGTATACTCAAACAGCTAGCTGTTGATTCTCTTACATTAGTTTGTAAAATTAGCAACTTATGTATGCAGAGCCCTCTCAGCTTCAGGGAAAATAGCAAAAGGTACAACAACCAGTTATTGCCTTTGAAGAGTTTAGATTTTAGTGAGAGTAGCAGGAAAGTGAACTGCTACATTATTGGAGGAAGCCATCATGGTATGAGTAAGACAGGAGGGCTTCACAGAGGAGATGATATTTGGACTGGAACCTAATAGAGGAGTTTTCTCAGATAACAAGGGAAGGGCATTTCAGTAAGGAAAAAACTGTACACAGACCATTTAAGCTGTAAAAGAGCATGTGTTGGG
>NW_006295180.1:2943385-2955935 GCF_000327345.1 Myotis davidii | reverse complement strand
TCAGCAGGTGGAATGTGGGGGGAAATGACATGAATTAGTCTGGAAACATATGTTGGGGCAATTTATCATTTTCCCCAGCAATATATTTGTGAAGCATTTTTTATGTGCCATGTTAAACATTGGAAATATAAATATCACTAAGACAGTGTGGTCTTTGCTCTCAAAGACCTTATACTGTAGTACAGGGAGGTAGACAGGTAGACAAATATATGCACAGAATTTTTAAGTGTTTGAGAAAGGAAAGTGTTGTTTTAGAGACAGAAAGTAGGGAGAGTGGTTGGTCCCACCTTGGGCAAGAGAGAGGTCAAAAAATTCCCGACAGAATTTATGAAAGAATTCAGATTTATCCAGTGAACACCGACGGTGGCCCAGGGGTTTTTAAGCAGAGGTGGAGTGATCACATTACCGTAATAAAACCAACAACTATAATTATGGAAAAGTTTACACATATACAACAGTAGACAGAACACGGTAATGAACCCCATGGACTCATCACCCACATTCTCCCCACTCCTGTATTAGGATGGAGTAAATTTGAGTGGGATTTTATGATGGCGTTGCTGGCAGTGCTAGGCAGGGACCAGACAAGAGAAAGGACCCGGAAGCCATGAGCACTTATAGCTCAAGAAAGCCTGTTTCAAGACCTTGAGCAGTAAGTGTCAAATAAACAACAACAAACACACCAGGTCTTTTCTTCTGATGCAGTCACATAAAGAGGCCCAGTAACACTTTCAAGCATCAGCAATTCAAAGCCAGTTTGCCTCATTAATTTTGACCTCATACGTAATTTTACTAGTCGTTTTCCCTTCCATTCTTATAGATTTCTGACACTTTATAGACAACATCTGTAAATACTCACTTACTTTAGGAAAAGAAATGTTTAAAATATTTATAAAATCTGTAGCTTAAAATATATCTGTATGTCTAAAGGAGATTAAAGATTAATAGAAAAAATATATACATAAAATGCTATTGGGAGGGGGAGGGATCAATACTGGCATAGCCCCAAACATTCATTTCTGTAGTTTGCGAATTAATATGAACAATAAGAACACTTTAACTTCAGGAGGCATTTAGAGTTTAAAAGTGTCTGAAAGGAGGGGGCAATGTAAGCCAGTTAGGAATCACCTTCAAAGGCTTCAAGGTCAGTGCCAAGCAGGCAGTTGTAATGAAGGCAGTGAGATGAAGGGGAGCCAGATGAAGGCCAGAAAGCAAGGGGTAGGAGAAGGGATGCGATTCCCTTCAGCCCAAAGGTTGATAAGGGGGAATAGGAAAGGCCAAAGAGGCCAAAGTTGCAAAGCTCTGGATCAGAGAACCAGGAGCTAAACAAGAATCTAGGTGTTGGGTTGGGAAAGAAGAAATAAATAGAGATTTTCTGCCTGGGGAACATTCAGCCAGAACATTAGCTGTGAACCACATGAAAGGAATAATGTGCTGGTTGTTCTTACAGTTGTACTCTTTCTATGCCCAAGGCCAGAAGAAAGGTAGAACATGGTCTTTCGTTTACTCACATAACAAGAATTGATGCCTATAGTGAATTCGATGTGCAAACAGAGATAAAGGATGCGTTCCTGCCCTTAGAGAAACTTGCAATCTAGTAAAGACATTGCTATACAGTATTCTCCCCTTATCCATGGTCTCAATGACCCCGTCAACCACAGTCTGAAAATATTAAATGGAAAATTCCAGAAACAAACAATTAATAAGTTTTAAGTTGTGTGCCATCCTGAGTAGCATGATGAAATCTTGTGTCCTCCTGCCCTATCCCACCCAAGAAGCAAATCATCCCTTTGTCTATTGTCTTTGTACTGTATAGGCTATCTGCCTGTTAGCTGTCTCCATCAGATAGGTTATCAGAGGGAGGGAGTGAAGGTGAGGGGACGGGAAAAAGAGAGAAACCACATTCACATAACTTTTATTACAGTATAATGTTATAATTATTCTATTTTATGTTAGTTATTATTCTTAATCTCTTGCTGTGCCTAATTTATAAATTAAACTTTATCATAGGTTATGTATGTATAGGAAAAAACAGTATATAGAGTTCAGACTGTTTTTTCAGGCATCCACTGGGGGTCTTGGGCCATATTTCCTGTGTATAGAGGAGGTAGGTTCAGGATGCTGTGGACTCACAGGTCGGAACTCCATCTCCTTGAGAGAGAAGGCCAGAAGGTCATGTGGGAGGAGATGACAATTGAGCTAAATTGTGATGGGAGAATAAGATTGTGCTGGCAAAGATGCCTGAGGTAGTCACTTGGGCAAGGTGAAGGGCATGTGCAGAGAAAGGTTCAGAGGCCAGAGGAGGGCAGGGTCTTTCTTGTCTCTCCTCTTCACTGCTGCGTTTTCAGTTCCTGGAACAGTGCATAGCTATTAGACATTTTAAAATGTGTTCAACATACGAATATACATGTTAACTTATTAATTATTAATCTATTTCATTAAGATGTATCCATTTATTAAAGTGACTACAGGAGAGTGATTTGACATGACTGGATAGAGCATATAAGATGGGGAATAATAAAAGGGAGCCCAAAGAATAGGTAGAGGTCAACCATGAAAGGCTTTGATACCATGCTGAGGAGTTGGGTCTTGCTCTATGATGGAATACAAGATTCTCTGGAGGATTTTTTAAGTAGCTTTAAAATTGTTTTCTATTTATTGTTTTTGTTTTTAATTTCAGTTTTGTTGAGGCATAAATGACAAAAATATTAAGATTTGTAAGATGTACATCATGGTGATTTGATCTATGTATATACATTGTGAAGGGATTCCCCCCCATCTAGTTGATTAATGCATCCCTCACCTCTTATCTTTATTTGTATGTATGTATGTATGTATGTATGTATTGGTGAGGACATTTAAGTTCCATTCTCTTAGCAGATTTCAGTTATATAACACAGTGTTATCAACTGTAGTCACCATGTTTACAGTAGACCTTATTCATTTGATAGCTGAGCATTTGTAACCTTTTTACCAAACTCTCCCTATTTTCCCTGCCCCCTCACCACCCATCCCCCAGTCCTGGAAACCACTTTCCTACTCCCTGTTTCTACAGTTTGACTTTTTTTTTTTTTTGCATTCTACATGTAAGTGATAACATGCAGTATTTGTTTTCCTTTGTCTGGATAATTTCACTTAGTATAATACCCTCAAGTTTCATCCATGTTGTAGCAAATAGCAGAATTTCTTTCCTTCTTCTGAATGGACCTCATCTTCTTGTGTGTACATGCACCACATCCTCTTTATCCATTGATCCAGGGGTGGACGCTTAGATTGTGTCTGTGTCTTGGCTATTGTGAATAATGCTGCAGTGAAAAAAGGAGTGCAGATATCTCTTCAGTATCCTGTTTTCATTTCCTTTGGACATATACTAAGAAGGGTGAGGGTTGTTGCATCATATGATATTTCTATTTTTAATTTTCTGAAGAATCTCTCTGTCATTTTCCATAATGGCTGCACCAATCTACATTACAGTGCACAAGGGTTCCCTTTTTCCCACATCCTAACAACACTTGTTATTTCTTGTCTTCTTGATCTATAGTCAATCTAACAGGTGTGAGATGATATCTCATTGTGGCTTTGATTTGCATTTGCTTGATGATTAGTGATGTTGAGCACCTTTTCATGTTGGCCATTTGGATGTCTTATTTGTAAAAATATCTATTTAGTTCCTCTGTCAATTTTTTAATGATGGTTTGTTTTTTACTATTGAGTTGTGTGAGTTCTTTATATATTTTAAATATTAACCCCTTATCATGTATATGATTTGTGAACACTTTCTTCCATTTGGAATGCTGCCTTTTCATTTTGTTGATGAATTTCTTTGGGGTGCAGAAGCTTTTTAGTTTATGTAGTTCCACTTGTTTATTTTTGTTTTTGTTGCCAAATTAAAAAAAAAAACCATTGCTAAGACTTATGTCAAGGAGCTTAACCCCTATGTTTTCTTATAAGAGTTTTAGGACTTAACATTCAACTCTTTAATCCATTTTGAGTTGATTTTTGTGTGTTGTAAGTAGGAATCTAGTTTCATTCTCTTGCATGTGGCTGTCCAGTTTTCTTAACATCATTTATTGAAATGACTATCCTTTCCCCATTGTTTATTCTTAGCTCCATTGTCACAAATTAATTGACTATATATGCAGGGGGGTTATTTCTGGGCTGTCTATTCTGTTTCATTGGTCTGTGGGTCTGTGTTTATGCCAGTGTCATATTGTCTTGATTATTGTAGCTTTGTAGTGTAGTTTGAAATCAGGAATTGTGGTGTTCTTCTTTCTCAAGATTACATTGACTAGTTAGGGTCTTTTGTGGTTTCATACAAATTTCAGGTGTGTGTTTTTATATATATATATTTTTGTGAAAAATGTCACTGGAGTTTAGTTGCTTTGTTGATATATTATTCACATGCCATACAATTCATCCATTTAAAGTGTACAATTCAGTGACCTTTAGTCTATTCAGAGTTGGGCATCCATCACCATAATCAGTGTTAGAACATTTTAATTATTCCAAAAATTAGCCCTGTTCCCTTAGCATATTCCCTCCAGTTCTCTGATATCTGCTATCCTTAGGTAACCACTAATCCACTTCTTGTTTTTATAGACCTCCTTATTCTAGATATTTCTTATACATAGAATCATGCAATATAGGTCCCCTACTTGTCTACTTTCACTTAGCATAAGGTCTTTAAGGTTCACCCATGTTGTAGCATAAATCAGTACTTCATTTCTCCTTATTGCTGAATCATTGTATGGATATGACACATTTTGGTTATTCATTAATCAGTTGATGGGCTTTTGGGTTGCTTCCACTTTTGGGCTATTAGGAATAATATTTTGGTAGCATTTATGTACAAGGTTTGGTGTGGTTATTTGTTTTCATTTTTCTTGGATAAATACCTAGTAGTAGAAATGCTGAACCATATGATAACATGTTTAACCATTTGAACTGTCAGATCTTTTCAAACTGGTTTCACCACTACATATTCCCACTAGCAATGAGTATATGGAAGTCCCATTTAGCTATGTCCTCTCCAATACTTGTTATTACCTATGTTTTCTATCATAACCACCCTGGAGGATATTTTTTTAAAATCTTTATTGTTGAAAGTACTACATATGTCCCCTGCCCATGCTGTCATCTCTGAGCTGTCCTTTAGTTCCTCCTCTCCAGCCATGGTTGGCTGCCTTTGAGATCTGAACCTCCAAGAAAGACTAGTTGTTTTGTGAAAGACCAGCAATTAAATGTGAAAATGATTCTTTTATGACAATTTGGGCAAAAACCACCACCCCAAGCAAATTGCCAATTTATTCAAAAGTGGAAGATGAAATGACTGGCAGAGAGTGTATTTGGTTAGAATGAGGAACCTTAGGGACCACTGATTCCCTCTAATCACTCTTGGGTCACCTCTATCCTGTGTTTCTCCCACCGCTAAAATGAGTTTACTTCTCTTCCCTGAAGATGTTACTGAGGCGCCTAAACCCATCTAGATCAGGGAGTGGTAAGCTGCAGACCAAGAGCCTTCTGTTGGTTTTTGCAGGTTGAGAATTTTTTCAATTCCCAATGGTTGACTAAAATCAAAAGAAGAGTACAATTTCATGACAGAAGACACTTGTATGAATTTACATGTCAAGGTCCATATCCAAGGAATGGTGGAGCACAGCCACACAGTCATTCCGTATTGTCTGTGGTGGCTTTGCACAGCCACTTGCAGAGCTGAGTGACAACCAAGGCCCTCAAAGCCTGAAATATTTATGTGAAAATTTATAAAACCCTCTCTGGTCTTTATTTTTAAAACAAGTTTTCTGAGCCTGCATTATCACAGGGTTCCTATCATGAGATGTTACCCCCTAACTGCCTTAGCACCATGTCTGAGCTTAGACTTGAAAGGGACCCAACGCATGTCTGTGTTTTTCACCTGAATTGCAGTTTCGGTCTTTTTAAGAGGCTACTTGATGTCCTAGTGACTCAGAGGGACAGATTTTAAAAGAAAATCAGCTTAAAAGAAACAACTTCTTTGAACCAGGTTTGTGAAGCATCTTTGTTGCCCCACCCCCTCCCTGACCTTCCAGTGGGCTTCCGGCTGGTGCATCTGACAGACGGCCTGGATTTCTAATCCCCGCCTAAGACCTCACCATCTTGGCTGTTATTGTGAACTTCAGAGCAATCACTCTGCTATTTTGGCACATGGAGATTTGTCTCCACAGTAATTATTTTGCAACCCACAAAAGTAATTATAAAATTCAATAATTATCTTCTAAACAAGCTGTAACCCCAGTGGTGGCTGTTGGTGGAGGGAGTTCTTCTGTTATTTCAAGTCCAAGAACAACCTCCTCCAAACAGTAGCACTGCTCCAAGTTTGTGAGCAGAAAGGTAGAGGAGTAAGCAAGAAAAGGGGAAAGCAAAGCCAGGTGCAATTCTTCTGGTGACAGGAAATAACATTTAAAAAGAACTAGAAGCCTGCCCCGAGTGTATTACTGGTTGGTTAGAATTCCTGGGAGCTGTCCTGTAGAAGGCCTCCAGGTCCTGAAGGTGTTCTCAGTCAGAGTTGGCACCAGCATTTCCTGGCACAGAGGGAGGGATGAAATCTGCCACATAGCCAGCCACCATCCGTCTCTGACAGGGAGGCATGTATCAGAATTAGGTTCTTTCTTGAGAGACTTAGAGTCTGTTTATGGGCGAGTGTTTGGCTGACATGTGCAACAGATTCTGTAGATAACTTTTATTTCTACATTTGGAAATTGTCACTTGTCTGGTAAGCCAGACTACTCCACATGATGAAAGAATGTGTAGAGAAGGAGATCTTGGTGACAGGGACCATGGCAGATGTGCTCTGTGTTCCAGAATCACCCTCTCCCATTTTTGGTAACTCCCTGATGTGTGAGTCAGTCCGCCAGCCCACTCAAAAAACCAACAGGCCCCAGACAGAAGCTCGTCATCCCCCAAATGAACACTCAGTGAAGGCTTCCCTTGCCCAACACCCTCATGTTTTCCTGTCCAGAATGAATTTCCTACTGGCCATGACATGAATTATTCATGCACTGTTAAGCAGCCTGTGGTCAGAGCACTACTACCCAAAGTAAAACTGGATACAAAAGGAGAGATTTTAATATTTGCAGCTGAGTCCTTTGCAGTGGAAATAGAGATGGTGAGCGCCCGGAACCTGCCCATCCTTGTCCCAGGTCTTTGAGGTTGAATCATGAATGAAAATGTAGATTTCTTGGGGTAAGACAGTAGAAATAGCTTGGAGTACCTGCTGAGGGTAGCAATCATTAAGCTGCAGGCATAGGTTAAATTTTCAAGAAGTGGGGAACATATACAAAAGGGAGCATCTACATTCAAGAAATAAAAGTAAAGACAAGAAACATATAACCAAAGGAAGAGTTATTCTTTGGAAGAAGAAAACAATTATCTTAGAAGATCCCCAAGTACCAACCAGATGAAAGGGGGAGTGCTCTGGCTCAGGCCAGGGTGGTGGCCTGCCCCCTCATAGTGCCAGAGGGTCCCAGAGCTTTTCAGATCCACAGTTTCTCTGCTCTACTCTATTTAGATGACATATAATACATTGTGGAGCGATTATTGTATTTCTAAAATGTAAAGATCAGATCATAACAGGCGCTATTATAACCTACATTTTAATTCTTTGAAGATGATGAAACCTCTAATAGAGCAAGCAGCTTGAGATAATAATGTATAGCCAAATACACTATAAGTTATTCATGTGAGTGTTTGAGTGTGGTACACCGAGAATAGAGTTAGTTTGGGGAAATATATATGTTGACTAAATAGTTACATTACACCATGCATAAATGAATAGGAATATAACATTTTTAGATTCAAATTATTTCAATAGGAGTGTTGAAGTTAGTGCCGACATTAATAATCATGTATTAAATAAAGGCAACTGTTTACAATGGAATTGGATCAGGTGTATAGTCCCTTTTGCTCCCTTCTTAGCATTGCTGATGGTTCTGAAGTTCACCATGGGATCTATAAGCAAGTGTTGAAGACCAAACAGGAATGACATTCAGCCTTTAAACCATAAGTATGACATATGGGTCCGTGTGTGTTACTAGCTCAAAGTGCGTAATTCACCATGAATGAAATGGCACAAATTTACTTTGAAAACATCATAGCCTAAATTACAGTAAGATTTAACTAAGTACTAGGAGGATTTCTACCATGATTTTAGAAAGTAAACAGGCCTTATTTTTATTGCAAATTCTAAGAGTACAATTCCTGGCAGTGTTTACCAGACAGAAGGAATTAGCCTCCAGGGGCAAGTTAGGAAAACAGAGCACCCTCTGGGAATTAGGCACAAATTGGCCTCAGACAGTCGTGCAGGCCTGGCCTCTTTTTTCCTTCTTGGAAAGGGGGTGAAGGGTAGGAGGAGGATAGTGCTGCTTTTTCCAGAGGGTCCAGAGCCCGTTCAGGAGGCATGTGAAACATTTTCAAACATCGAACACACAGGGTGGCGTCCTGCTTTTCTATCCATGGTGCTGGCCTGCACCTTCCGAAGGGAGGAAGGAGGTGAGTGTCTCCTCGCTCCGTCTGCTCTCTGTCCATGGAGATGATTGTTGGGAGAATGGCTGTATGCCTTTTGGACAGGGGAAATGATAGTCATTTTATCTCAAGGTGAAAAAGTAGAGGGATCCCCTGCGTTAGGTGAACAGATGGCAGAATCATTGCTGCTACACTGCTTCTGCCTGTGCGTGTCCTCACCCCCATACTCAGCCGAGCCTTTCAGGCTGTTCAGGTCACAGAGCTATGGCGAGCCCTACAGAGCAGTGGTCGGCAAACTGTGGCCCCTTGAGTATGGCTCTTTCACAAAATACCATGTGCGGGCGCGCACATACAGCACGATTGAAACTTTGTGGCCACACTCACAGGGCCAAAGAGCCGCATGTGGCTCGCGAGCCGCCGTTTGCCGACCACTGCTATAGAGCAATCTGCTGAAGGCTATTCCAGTGGCCAGAGTCCTTGCTGATGGCCATTCCTCCTGCCCAGCAGAGGAAGGCTGCACACTCATAAGCAAGGATGGATGGGCTGAGGTCCCCTAGGAACACCAGATCCTCTTCAGAATTCACAGTTCTCTGCGAGCCAACTATATTCATAGATGTCACAGAGTTATAAAAATGAACAAACCTGTCTGTGACTTAGGAATGGAAGATGTTAGAATGGGTTAGGGACTAGTGAGGAAGTGGATGGGAACATTGAGGTACTTTGCACCATAACTTTTGGTCTTAAGTGGCTCCCATGCTTTTCTTCCTAATGGATATTCAACGTATATTCATAAGTCGTTTGGTTCCTCCTCACTCAAAAATTTAAATTAGCCCAATAGGTTGTGGAAAAATACAAGTAATACTTTTTTGGCCTCGGGTCTAAATATGTTGAAGTCTGTACTGTTATAACCAATGCAAGGATATAAGGTGGGAGAGACAATTTCTTCGTGCCATCTGGAAATTTGATCTGCCCGAATTCCAGCAGAGACCAGCAGGTGCTGTCTTTCTGCCAGAGACCTCCGAAGTCTAGGGCGGCTGTGTCAGCTTCTCTCTGTTCCGTGTCCCAAAGCAGCTCTGATTACAGTGTGAGGAACTTTAGAGTTCAAGTTCTAAAGTTCAGTGTTGAGATTTTTGTCAACTTTAATGAGCTGTTTCCAAAATGGGTTCCACATAGCACTTGCTCCATTGGGTGGAAATAGATGGTATGGGAAACATTTCAAGATCAAACTAATTTGGAAAACTGAGCTACACAAAGTAGACTGTTTCAGTCTTTGACCCCTTGGTCTGCCCATGTGCACTGTGAAACTTCAAAAACAGAGAGTATGTACTTCTTTACTTCTTTTCTTTTCTTTTCTTTTCTTTTCTTTTCTTTTCTTTCTTTTCTTTTTAGCACATACTGATTTGGGCGGTAGGGTGGTACAGCGCATCACAAGTGACAGACACACTAGAGGAAAATGAATGGGCTGTTTCGGAGCCCTCCAATAGCAATCATGGATTTTTCCTTCCCACCAGAAGCTGTTAGCACTAAACTTTACATAGTAACTGAGAAGAAATATTTTCACTTTTGCTGAACATTCAGTGATTTTTTTATTTATTAAAAGAGCCATAACTACAAATTAAACTATAATATTAATTGCCCTGGTGGTTCAGCCAATTCAGGAATCAGGGACTTCCTCCTTTTCCCTGGTCAGGTTGAGCAATAGAACGGATGGCAGAGCTGGGCTTCCGGAGGCCTTGTGATCCCAGTGTGGGGCATGTTAGGTCAGGTTTCTCAACGTCAGGACTGTTTCATTTTGAACTGATTATTCTTTGTTTGTGGGGAGTGGTGTTCTATGCATTTCAGGATATTTAGCAGCATCTGTGGCCTCTACCCACTAATAGCATCCACTGTCTTAAAATGTACCTGGGATTTGTTTCAGTCAGAGGTGGCAAGGTGCAGACATAGAGACAATGCCTTCGAAAGAAGAGTTTATCACTTACTGTTTCCTAGAGGAGGAGGCACACCATGCCACGTAGGGCCGGCCACAGGGGGAAGTACCAGGGTCATTCAGAGGCAGAAGGACAGAGGGAGAGCATTTGCAGGGGAGGAATGGGAGGGTCAGGGTAGACAAGCTTAGGATTGAACAGTTGGAATGATTTATACTGGCATAGGGCTACAGAGGTGGTCTTTAGTTGTCGGTACCTGGCCCTGGGATGATTTAGGACAGAGGAAATATTAGCTTGGTGTGTGAGAGTTAGACAAAGGAGGCGTTTGGGGTGTAGGCTTTGGATTGGTTGCTTTGCCTATGAAAGGCAGCAGGCAAATTGTCCACTGGCTCTGGGAATTAGCTAGCCCTGGAAGGGACAGCCTCTCAGGGCCGCAGGGAGTCAGAGCATCATAAAACACAGAAAATATAAAACACATGGTTAATATACCCATCTCCCAGTTGTAACAACCAAAAATATATCCAGGCATTGCCAGTGACCCGGGGGGCAGGTGTGTGTGTATGCACAAAATGACCCCAGGGTAAAAATCACCGATTAAGGGCCAAGCTGGGAAATGCCTACTACGAGTGAGTTCACCAGAGCAGGAGATCGCTGTGGACTAAAGCCCCAGGAAAAGGCTTTGTGTGAGGATGCTGAATTTGACTGGCAGCAGGAAGAAGGGAAGGCACCCTAAGCGGAAGGATTCACATGAACACGAACAAAAGTGGGGAGGAGTGACGTGTACTGTTTTTCAGATAATCACAATAACAACTCCTATTCACTTCCTCTATGCCGGGCTCGGCCAGGGATGGGAATTGCGTATTTAATCTTCCCAAGAGCCCCATGAGAGAGGTCCTGTTTATCTCAGCTTGGCAGTAAAGGACACTGAGCCTCAGAGGGATTAAGCCACGTGCCGGGCCTCGCTGGTAGTATGTGTTGCTGTTTTGATTTGAAATCGGGTCTCTTTTAATATGACTGTATTAATATGATTAGAAATAGTGTCCGGTGAGATTACAGACAGAAGTGTCTGGACTTCAAGGGCTGTGCTACTCAGAATGATGACATAGTCTTCATCAGGTGAGTAATATGGTAAAAATAGTATCGTGGTTTCTCTTGCAGCATCAGCTTGCACCAGGCACAGGGTATTAGTTGGAGGTGAGCTGGGCTGCTGTGGGGCTGAGCAAGGTCAAGTAATCTGGTGTGATGGTCAGTACTTGGCCAAGGGGAGTGCCAGTAGGATTGGTGCAGAAAGGGGTGTCAGACAGATGTTTCCAGACAACGGGGTTACCAGAAATGAAGAAGAAAAGGTTGCTGTATTATGTCTGAGACAAAAACCTAGAAGAATGGTGAGCCCCTCCCACCCATCCCCAATGGGAAGGGCATAAGTTATTTATATTTAGGCTGCAGGCCAGCTGGGATCTCAGGAGCATGGTGAATTGGGGCTCTCTTAAAGATTTGCGTTTAGTTCATTTCCCTGCCTCATTTTTAGTTTTCATCATAGTATATACTCATACTAAATTTACTAAGAGCCAGGCATTGCTCTTTGATTTACATATATGAACTTGCTTATTACTCACAAGGACCATTAAATATGAGCTCCAGATTGCAAATGAAGAAACCAAGGCTCAGAAAGTTGCTCCAAATCTGGCTGCAGGGTATCACTCCAAAACGCCTGTGGGTTCATGCCCAGCTCCCAGGCACCCAGGGCAACCTCGTCGCCTCTCACTGCTCAGTGCACGTACAGACCCCTTGGTTTTCCCATCTGTGAATTGAAGAGGCTGAGCTTGTAAATCTTTTTAGCTCTACCATTCTATGTCTGAACAGTTACTTACTGAGCAAATCAGTCATAATTCTGTTATTTAACTCAAGATAATGGAGACGTTTTTCCTAAACCGAGAAATGGATTTTCACACGTCTTTATTTATTTATTTATTTATTTATTTCTTCGTTGATTGGGGAGGGACCTTCCCTCGAATCCATGGCCACTGAGCCTAGGTCCGACCTAGGCAGGCGTGTGCGTCACTTTCCCTTGCTTACTTGTCAACTCATTCAGGGCAAGATTGAGTTTTATTCATTTTTGTATTCCT
>NW_006295180.1:2937225-2940309 GCF_000327345.1 Myotis davidii | reverse complement strand
TGATTGGTTAAATTATGTATCACATTTTATGTGGCTGGAAAATGATGTTCATTTGGAATGCATAAGAGTATTGTTTACTTGTCATCAGGTACATTCTGGCACATTGTCTATACTACCTGAAGCAAGTTCATTTATCTTTAAGGTTCATTTCATTTGTAAAATAAGGCTCATATTACTCATTTTTAAAAATAAGCATCAAAATTATCAATTTTTTTAAACTCAGTTTGCCCAAGGAATATTATGATAGCAAGCAAAATGAAATCAAAGTTTGTACTTCTTTTTTTAATATATTTTTATTGATTTCAGAAAGGAATGGAGAGGGAGAAAGAGATAGAAACATCAATGATGAGAGAGAATCATTGACCAGTTGCCTCTGCACACCCCTACTGGGGATTGAGCCTGCAACCCACGCATGTGCCCTGGATCAGAATTGAACCCAGGACCCTTCAGTCCACAGTTTGATGCTCTAACTCCTGAGCCAGACCGGCTAGGGCAAAGTTTGTACTTCTTAATAGATCTTACACCAAGCGCTACATGGGAATGTGGCTGTCTAGCCTATAATAAGATGATAAATTATAAGGGGATATTGAGAAAAGTGTCAGTATTTAAATTGTGTCGTGAAAATATTTATGTGTAGAAAATGTATATCATTTTTTATTGATTTCAGAAAGGAATGGAGAGGGAGAAAGAGATAGAAACATCAACGATGAGAGAGAATCATTGACCAGTTGCCTCTGCACACCCCTACTGGGGATTGAGCCTGCAACCCAGGCATGTGCCCTGGATCAGAATTGAACCCACGACCCTTCAGTCCACAGTTTGATGCTCTAACTCCTGAGCCAGACCGGCTAGGGCAAAGTTTGTACTTCTTAATAGATCTTACACCAAGCGCTACATGGGAATGTGGCTGTCTAGCCTACAATAAGATGATAAATTATAAGGGGATATTGAGAAAAGTGTCAGTATTTAAATTGTGTCGTGAAAATATTTATGTGTAGAAAATGTATATCATTTTTTATATCACTATTCTGAGTTTATGGAATTTATTAGTCTAATGAAATATCAAATTTTCAGCATCTGGTAGAGGAATTCAGGAATATAATATTTTACCTAATGCTGTAGAACAATTACACATGGAGGTATTTTTCTGGTATATCTTGCTTGTGTATAATTTTGCCAAATTATTCCTAGACTATTCTATATTTACCATTTATTAAAAAGGTACATTTTACACTGGACATCAGTACCTTGAAAAGTAATTGTAGCTCATAGAATTGAATATTTTTTAAATGTTGGCTTCCGCAAAACAATTTTTAAAGCTCAACTTATTTATTTTTTTCCTAAATCTGTGTATATATATTACTCTCCCTACAAATTAGCATTTAATACAGAAGAGGAACTATATAAACAAACGAGAAGGTATCTATATTAATTTTGAGCTCTCAGTCATTGTGAGATCATGGCATGGTAGAATAAATATTACTGTTGCTGTGTTTACAACAGTATTTTCTAGATGTTTCCTATTAGTATGTACAGAATATCCATTGTGCTTTGACGTGATATTTAACTCTATCATGAGTTTTTATATTGTCTGAGAACTTGGGTGATAATATGAGTAGATATGTTTGTTATTGTTTTATGTTGCCATTTGGACTTTCATTTTTCTTTAATGTTCTACAGTGTTAATCTTAACTTGCAACTGCGTTTTTAAGAAGAAAAATCAGTAGAGGAGAGCATCTGATTAACAACCAAATTACCCAAAGTTTCTGCACAATAGCATAACTATAGCATTGGTGCATGTTCTTGTCACAGAAAGAGCCTGTGGCCCCCACCCCATCAGATTCCAAAATAGCAATAATACAAAAATCATCTTTAAACTCTTGAACATTAGATTTTGAATGTCAGCAAAATCTTTACCAATTTTTTTTTTTTTTTGGCAGGGAACTGATTTGGATGAATGAAGTAAGGATAGTGTTCCCTCTGTCCAGGCTCAACTAAATTGTAGACATGTAACTATTTCAGGTTATTTTATACTTTCAAGATTTAATAACTGCATACACTTGACTTATTCTATTGTTATGACAGGGCTATATAGAAAGTATTGATGCTAGAGTTTCATGGGCATGTTGTCTCCTATGGGCACATTGTTTTGAAGTGTATCATTAAATCATCAATTCTTTCTGTACA
Source organism: Myotis davidii (assembly GCF_000327345.1). NCBI lineage: Eukaryota > Metazoa > Chordata > Mammalia > Chiroptera > Vespertilionidae > Myotis > Myotis davidii. Next base: position 2,938,122 of record NW_006295180.1, on the reverse strand, counting down.
AAAAAACTAGACAAAAATGTAAGATCATCATATAATTCTGTTTGTTTCCAACTGTTTATCCTATTTGGTTGGCCTCAGAGCCAGAAAGGACAATGCTATATGTGTATTGGTTCAGTCTGTCAGAATTATTTTTAAATATATTTTTATTGATTTCAGAGAGGAAAAGAGAGGGAGAAAGAGATAGAAAGATCAATGATGAGAGAGAATCATTGATCAGCTGCCTCCTGCATGCTCCCTATTGGGGATTGAGCCTGCAACCTGGACATGTACCCTGACCGGGTATCAAATAGTGACCTCCTGGGTCATAGGTCGATGCTCAACCACTGAGCCACGCTAGCCAGGCTTGTCAGGATTTTGAAGCGTAATTCATACAACCTAACAAGCACAAACATTCCTTCAACTTCTGCACTATGAATTGTTCTAGAAAAGAACTTCCTTGGAGCTATAGCAATAGAGCTGAGTTTCCTTCATCCTGTCCCACAGAATGCCTAAACAAAGTGCTAGTTTATGGTGGGGGTTTTTTGTGTTTCTTTTTTGGTTTTTATTTTTAAATACTTTTTTAAATTTATTTTTTTAAATTAAATCTTTATTGTTCAGATTATTACAGTTGTTCCTCTTTTAAACCCCAATAGTTCCCTTCCACCCAGTTCCCACCCCACCCTCTGCCTTATCTGTGAAGCTCTTTATCTGACCTTCAATTCTAAATGATAGCTTTGCTGGGTGAAGTAATCTTGGTTGTAGGTTCTTGCTATCCATCACTTTGAATATTTCTTGCCACTCCCTTCTGGCCTGCATAGTTTCTGTTGAGAAATCAGCTGACAATCGTATGGGTACTCCCTTGTAGGTAACTGACTTTTTTTCTCTTGCTGCTTTTAAGATTCTTTGTCTTTTGCCCTT
>NW_006295180.1:2923768-2936066 GCF_000327345.1 Myotis davidii | reverse complement strand
GAGTTAGTGAGGCAGAGCAAATAGCTATGGCTGCTCCTCAGTCCTGCCCTAAGAGGTCCTGGGTCTCAGTGTCCCCGTAATCCCTGCAGGTACCTCTGAGAGAAAGCTGCCCTCAAGTTCCACCTGATGCCAGATAGTCCAGTTTCTCCCCATATGAGTCTGGGTCCCCAGAGACTGGCCCGGAACTGGAGTTCAGAGCCACCCGAAGCTTAAGACTCCCTCCTGATTGAAAAAGACAGCGGTGTCCTCAGTTGCCAGCCCTTTCTGTGCATGCCTCCGTACTGCTGCACTTTACTTCTGCACCTCCTCTGTCTCATTGTGCTTTTCTCTTTCATTCTAATTGTAGAATTTCCACTCAGGCAGCCTTCCTGTAGTTCTAGATGATGTCATTTTTGTCTTTTAGTTGTATTTTTGAAGTCGTTGTGCAAGCCAGCAATTTCAGGTGTTTACCTATGCTGCCATCTTGGTTTCTCCTTGCTAGTTCATGGTTTTTAATAAAATCATCTATACCATATACTAAATATAACAGAGAAAAATGGCTTCAGGAAATATTTCTGCTAAGATCTCTTCATGTTCTATCCTCAAAGAATTCTGAGAAGTTCCTCCATATCTTGTCTCAGCCTGCAATTTCAGGTGCAAGTGTGTGTGTGTGTGTGTGTGCGCATGTGTGTGTGTGCACGCGCACGTGCATGTACATGTGTCCCACAGGAGTGTGCGTACTTCTGAAGAGCACAGTCTCAGCTTGGTCTGATTCACAACACCGCACAGAGAGTAAGTGCTCAGAAATGTTTGTTGAATTGAATTCATAAAAGGAGGTTTGTTTGGGAAGCCCATTTTCATTAATGTACTTAATATAGACTTTCTTCCCTGTAACCACTTCCCCTCATACTTTATCTTAGAAGCCCAGTTATTGCTCTGTTGGTTTGCTGAAAAGGAGCTCAAATGGACAGTTACTGGTTTCCCCTCAATGGCTGAGTTCTCCAGATAATTTTAAAAATCCCATTGTTGGCCTGGGGGGTGGGGGTGTGAGTATCTATGTGGTTTAGAGAAGCCTATTTGCAGATAAATATTCCCTTAATCTGGCTTGACCTTCTGCTTTAAGTCTTTCTCAAATCCATTCATTTCTGTAACTGCATCTAATTTTTAAATAAGCATCAAGAGAACAGTTATATTTGCATCTGAGCCAGTATGAATGGCAGAAGTTTACTTTCCTGGGTAGAAAAAGCCAGGAAATAGATCAAGAAATTACCTTCAATGTTCCTTGAAGGATAGTTCAACAAATATCAAATGCTGTTAGAAAGACCTGTGGAAATATTGACATCATGGTATTCAATTTCTTTCTGCTTAATGGATCTACACCAGATCTTGGGCAATTTCCATTTAAATACATACCCCTAAAGCCTTCAAAGTATTCATGGAGTTTGCTTTGCACATTACATGATAACATTCTGAATATATTTGAATTATTCTGCTTTACTGGTCAACTTAACCATAAGATTAAAGTCCAAATTATTTTATTTCCCCCAACACAAAAATTGTAGCTATGTTTTATTAGACCAGCTAGGGGGCTTTGTTGTTCTTATCAGTCTGTAAAACACTATACTTCCATTTTACATTAGAGTGCCATTTTATGTAAATTAAATCTGTAGAATAAAGATGAATTTTGCATCCAAGTAAATTTGAACTTACTTTATTATATAATCTCCTCTGACAAAGAGCCTCATCCTATGGCCCCCTCCACTATTTACATAGGAATTGATCTCCTTTCAAAATACAAATATTCCAGAAAAGTTATATGTGATTGATTTTTTTAAAAACCAGCAAACCATTTTAGTGCACTGTTCTAGTTTATATTTTAGTAATTCCTACAACTCTATTTTAAAATGCAAGAAATTTTCTGGGTAAAATAAATATTACTAATGGAATATCAAGGCAATTATTTATTATATTTGAAGTATAATTTTTACAATGAATTTATAACAATAATATTTGTTGGTCTCTTAACTGTGGCTAGAAACTGTATTAGGCATTTAAGTACATTATCTTATGTTATACAACAACCCTATGAAAAAGATATTTTAAAGTGAAGAAACTTGCCGTAGGTCCTGACACTCATGTGTGTCCACTCCAAGGCCATGCTTTTAAACGCTGTATCATACATATCCCAGTGATAGCCTCTGGTAGGAGCGGTAATATTCAGTTATCAGCAATGCCTTTCTGCCCTCTACACTCAACCACAGCTCCACTAAGTCCCATTTGTAGCTCTCTATTAGACTTAAACACAAAGGCAATACTCACATTACAATAATGGCAATATACTTTTCATAATATAGTCACAATAGCTAATATACTGGATACCGTACTAAATGCTTTACAGATATTCAGTCTTCATAACAACTTAAAAAATAGGTTCTCTTATTTTCTCTATTTCCCATGGCTTGTGGATGGCAGAGATGGGATTAAATCCAATCCTCACCCTAAACCAAAATTAGAAAATAAAATTATAGGGAAGTTTAAGATCATCTATGACTTTATCACCCAAATAGAACGACTATTTGGCTGAGTTTCTTCTTGCAGATCTTATGCCTATTCATAGATAGATACATAGATAAATAAGTAGATACTTTTTTAGAAAAAATGAATTATATTACACACAATACTTGGCAACTTATTTTCCACTGAACAAGAAATCATGACAGTCTTTTCCTGTCAATAATGAGAGATATCCATGATCATTTTTTAATGGCCACATAGTCGTGCATTTGATGGTTGTCCCTTAATTTAGTTCATCAGTCCCTCATGGTTGGACATTTGGGTTTCTGTCTTTTTATGCTATTAAAATACAAATGAAATTTAGTTTGTGATGTCAGCCTTCAATAATACCTCAAACTTGACCCAAATCAGTAAATATCTTGTGGTTTATGAGATAAACTTTTGTGAAATGCCAGTGATCAAGTTGAAGCAAAGGCTTAGTTCAGTTGTATTTGAGATGACATTTATATCCAAGACAGATCTTTCAAGAAACATGAGAGCCCCTCATCTTTCCCTTGCATGTGAGAAAAGTTTCCCTGTGTCATTTCTTAACTATGGCTTGGAGGTAGACACTGTTTTCTATTCCATAGCCTACTTCCAGCCATGGCTCTACCTAGAAGTCAGTTGTTTGTCCTTACCATAGACATTCCAGGAGATGAGAAATATTATATATACCCAAGCCAGAGTCTGCCCTCTTTTTCTATGAAATATTTATTCATTCATTCATTCAAAAAATATTCAGTGATCATTTCCTCTGTGTCAGAATAATCAATTTCATTGGGCATGTCAATTAGGATGCTTTTTTGCATCAGTAAGAAAAGACCTTGTGCATCTTGACCTTAAACAATAAGATCATTTATTGTCTAACATAAATTTGTAAGAGGCAAGCTCCAAGCCTGAGTCATTACCCCATGATTCTATGCTCCACCTTCCTTTGCTTCAGGACTCCATCCTCAGGCCTGTTGGAAGATGGCTACAACAGTTCAGGCCTCACAACCAGACACCACAGTGACCAGAGGTAGAAATGTCTCTTGTGTCTGTCTTCAAGAGCAAGGAAGCTCATCTTAGAAGCCCTGCCACCTACAGGGATCCCTTATAGATCTCAACGACCAGACCTGGGCACCAATCCCTTAAGCAATCACTAACCAGTGATCTCACCACAAGTGCTGGGGTGGGCTCAGCCTCTGAGAAGCTCGTGATCCTGTAAAGAAGGGATGGGTAGCTGAGCACAATCTGTTAGAGAGGAAACTGGCATTCAGAAGTGACACAATCATCCAGGCAGCGGGAACAGCATGTGTAAAGGCCTTAATGCAGAAATGATGTGTTTCTTGTGTTTGAAGAAAAGAAAGATGAGCAGTATTGGAGCCCATGACGGGGGCAGATCCTGTCCCTCTAAGTTGCTATGAAGACTCTGGGACCTTGTCCTAGAAGCAGGATGGCTCACTGGTGGGCTTAGCACAGAGCATTGACATGCTTTCATTGATGTTTAGGACAGATTCCCAGGCTGCCATGTGAAGGACTTGGAGGCCAGTAGCAAGAGTAGGAACACAGAAATGGTGATGCAGACAACTGGTCTAACCTGAGGAGAAAAGTGGAGAGAGTTGAGAAATATTTAAGAGTTAGTGTTGACCAGTACTGGTAATTAATTGGACCTGGGGGAGGTGAGGGAAGAGGTGGTATGTCCGGGATGACCCATGGATTTCTGTCTGAGCAGTTAGACAACTGGCATTGCCATTCCTGAAGAATGATCAAAGTAAAGGTAGAAATAATTCACTTTAAAGAAAGTGAATCTGAGGTGCCTGTGAAATATTATTTGGAGATGAAGAGTGATAATAATAGTAGTAGTGGTTCTGACAATATCCAGTCTTTTGTTTGTGTGAAACAATCAAATTTTTACAATAACACAATGAGGTAGATGCTGTTATTATCCCCACTGTATAGATATGGTAACTGAGACCCAGAGTAGTTAAGTAATTTGGCCAGAGTTACACTGCTAGTAGATGTTGTGTCAGGTGGAAAAGCTTTCTAGGCTAGAAGTATAAATTTATAAATATTCATCTTGTCAATGCTAATTAAAGCCACGGGAGCAAATGAAATTGTCTAAGGTGAGCTGAGCTCTTGGAAATTCCATGATTTAAATTAGAACCTGAGAGACACAAAGTACCATAGAGGATGGAGGTAAGGGGGAAGAGAGGAAAAAATTCTCCCTATAGGTTGGCTTTTAAAAAATAAATGTTAAGCCTGGCTGGTGTGGCTCTGCGGTTGAGTGCCATCTCACTGATGTTTCTGTCTCTCTACCCCTCTCCCTTCCTCTCTCTCTAAAAATATCGATTAAAGTAAGTGTCAAAATAAAAACTTAAAGTATTTGACTCCTTTACGAGCTAAGAAACAGTTTATGAAAGGTCCTAAAAGTCTGCCACAGAGTGTTTGGAATAAGACATGATGTTCTGCCTCTTACAAATTATAGTTTGCGTAAACTTAAGCAAGTCACATCTTTGCAGTAGGATTAGCTTCTATTGCATAAAGCAAATAAACTGAAAATAGTAATAACTTAAACAAGATAGGGGTTTATTTCTCTCAGAGAGAAAAGTGCAGAGGCAGCCAGTTCAAAGCCGCTGTGTATTCTGGTTGCACAGAACCCTTAAGGACCACAGTTTACAGCTCCTCCACTTAGTATGAGGAGGCCCTTGTCTTCATAATGGCTGCCAAGTACCAGCCACCACATCTCTGCTTTAGAAAAGTAAATGAAGGGAAAAGTAGAATAAAGAAATGGTTCATCCTTTCGTTTAAGACTTCCCAGAAATCTCTCACAAAATTTCAGTTTACAGCTCAATGGCAAAACTTGATAATATGGCCACACCAGCCTTCTGAGGAAGCTGGGAAACAATCTTTTAGCTGGGCATGAAACCAAGAAGCTGTCACTAAAACGGATGGAAGAGTGGATAATGGTGAGCAATGATCCTTCTCTGCCATTGTCAGTTTGCTCTTTTGTAAAATAGGGATTAGAAATATTTGCTTTACCTCGCTTGTTGGTTTGTTGTGGGGATCAAAAGATATAATAACTTGGCAAGTGCTTGATAAATGATAAAACACTAGTCAGAGAGTTGTTATGAGAATGATTATTGATTCCTTTGGGGCACAGTATTTATACTTTGAATGAGAATATCTTGAACAAAGTTAAAAGTTTTCTCTAATTTGTAGGTTCAAGAACAGGGAATGTGAATTTGGGAGAGAGTATTTTTCTACAAATCTTGCATTTCAATGAGAAAGCCTTCATTTGCTCTCAGAACCAATTTCAGAATAGCCAAGGTTAATATTTGATTTAGTTGTGCAGTAAAATGTCCCATCAGCATTGCCTAGTGTCTGGGGAACCCAGGCACTGTCCAGTGAATGCTTTCTGGCAGTTAAAACAGGACAATTACTTTGGGGACAGTAGCCCATGTCATTAACCCACCTGGCCCTCACCATTCTGACTGACTGGTAACATAATGAGGATTCCAGATCATGGTCCCTTGTGATAATTGCATTTAAGGGACTGGCTCTCTCATTAGGAAAATAGTTGCAGTGATCATTAAGGAATTGAATACAAAGCTAGCAGGGCATTTTAGATAGTGTAGCTACTGACTGAGCCTGGAGATTCTCAGGCACGGGTAAAAGCAAACGAAGTTCTTTTTCCGGATAAAATAAATCTAAGGGAGCCAGGAATTATCTGAATATTAATATTCTTTTTAAGTTGTGAGTTTGAGTTCAGAAAGATGATGATTTTGCATTAAATAATGACTTTTAAGATTATTCTGTCACACACAGCAAAAGAATTCCCGTTATCTTTCATTAAATGTGCTTTATATGTCCACATCAATTTCAAATTCCTCCTAAAGTGGAATATAGTTTGTTTTTGTGTGATACTTTTCATTTTAGGATTTTAAAGATTAGAAACTTCATCTTTTCTTTCTTCAAATCCCCTCTTCCATCACTCAAGTTGGACAATAAATGTGTAACCAGTGTTTGCTGACTTAGTGTACCATAACCTCAGGTGTCCATACGCCTTTGTACTTCCTGAAAGTGCCTGAAGGGACAGATATGAGGACAGAGCCTCTTCCTTATACAGGGGTGGGGAACGTCCGGCCCATGGGCCATTGAAGGCCCACAGAATCATTTGGTCTGGCCCTGCCAAGGCATTAGGGGCGAGTTAATTAAATGCTTGACCAAATATAGCAGGCTAATTTTTAAGTTGATAATTCTGTATGGCCCACGAATGATGTTATAAATATCCAAATGGCCTTTGGCAGATAAAAGGTTCCCCACCCCTGCCTTATGACATCTCTTTTTTCCTTTCCTTGACCTGGTGCCTTATTGTATAGTGCCTGGGAACTTCAGAAAGGAAACGGGGACTAGCACAATTCGAGCTAATTTAGTTATGACAAGTTTTGTTTTGTAACCTCAAAGAAAAACTGGAAAGATGCTTTATAAATTAAAATACCATATTGCAAGTAAAATGGGGGAAAGTGATTGACATATTGTAAGCCAAAATTCTAACAATTCAAATTCAGCAATTTAGGGCTATTTCCTGAATTCAAGTAGTGTTATTCAGTTAGTTTTATTGATGTTCTGAAGCATGAAGTCTTATTTGATCGTCATTCATTATGCTTTTCTGATGCCCTCCAGCTAAGACACAGCAACCCTCCAGCTCCACACACCTTCAGATGAGATTCCGGTAGAACCTAGAGTGAATTCAGACAAAGAGTAGTGGGCAAAATCAATCAACACCCTAGACTGGAGTCAAGAGATATTTAATGAACACACACTAAGTGTCAGTTATTACTCTAAAGTTGTTTTTGTTTGTTTGTTTTTGGTAGTTTTGTTGTTGTTGTTAATCCTCACCCCTGAGGATATTTTTTTGACTTTCAGAGAAAGTGGAAGAGAGGGGAAGGGACACAGAGAGAGAAACATTGATGTGAGAGAGACACATCGATTGGTTGCCTCCCACACATGCCCCTGCCAGAGCAGGGTTGGAGCCTGCAATCAAGGTACTTACCCTTGACGGGAATTGAACCTTCAACCCTTTAGTCCTAGGGCCGGCGCACTAACCAGTGAGCAAACCGGCGAGAGCTAAGCTAAAGTTTCCATGTATTAATATAATAATTGTACAGAGAAGCACATGTTGTTATCATCCCTATTTTGCTGTTAAGTGAATGCAATTCTGAGAAGTTAGTTAATATGCCTATAATCACAGAGCTACTTGATGATTGGGGCTTAAACATCTGTGTTCAGAGTTCAAACAATAGGCTCTGAGGTCAATATAGTCAGTCATTAGGAAAAAAATAGAAATTTAAAAATAAACTACTAATTCGGTGTGAATTTAGAACTTCCAATGGGCAGAAATTAACCAATGACTCCCTGCTAAGACCTCTTTAGAAATTGAACATCTTTCATGCAAAAATAATAAGAAAATGTCCCCAAAGGAGTTATTGACTGGCCAGAAAAAAATAGGACATTTACCTCTGGAAAAAAAAAACAAAGAAACAAACAAAAAAACGAACGGAACTCAATTTCTGTGTCCTGAAATGAAGGAAATGAGGAATTTCCTTATGAAAGTCTCAAAAAATATATAAGCAGAGTTCCTTACTTTGTGGGTAATGGTCAAGGCAGGCCCATGTTAGAGCTGTTGGTGGGAATTATACACCCAGGGAGAGAAAACAAGGACCAACATTCTTGCTAAATTTTTTCCCCAGGAATACTATTTAGATTTCACACCATCACGATACAAATGACAGTTGGCACTGAAAAAACTGGTCTATGAATTAATGGGAGGTAAAGAAGAAAACTGTAATGTCATCAAAGAAATAAAATGAGATCTCTGAGCCTGAAGGGATTCTTCAATAGAATGCAAGGTTTCCTAGGTTCTCTATCATTCTTATGTTCAGTAGATAGTTGAGTGGCTATTATTATGAAAATCTTGGAATGGGCTCAAGGGGGGGCGTGGGCAATACTGAAGGGTGTATTAACCTTGACAGTATTGTGGAGGGAAAGACAGCTTGAAAAGAGTTGAATCAAAAAACCTACCCTGCCTGGTCTTGAGCATTCTGAAGGGATTCTTCAATAGAATGCAAGGTTTCGTAGGTTCTCTATCATCCTTATGTTCAGTAGATAGTTGAGTAGCTATTATTATGAAAATCTTGGAATGGACTCAAGGGGAGGGGGAGATACTGAAGGGTGTATTAACCTTGACAGTATTGTGGAGGGAGAGACAGCTTGAAAAGAGTTGAATCAAAAAACCTACCCTGCCTGGTCTTGAGCATTCTCAAGACACCCAGGATATAGGAGGACTGAGTGATGACTGACCCATCTCTAGAGTCAGGAGCCCTGGGCCTCTTTAACTCCTGTGTAAGTTGGCACATTCTGGTCCAGACACTTGACCCTTCTTTGTCTCATTTCCTGCATCTGTAGAAAAGGACAAAAAATACACTATCATGGCATTTCACAAATTGTGTTCCATGGAATATGGGTCTACTATGAGACCTCAAAGTTGCCCCTCAAGGAAACACCAACCAACCATATTTGTGATTAAATTAAGTTTTCAATGTGCAAGTTTAAACAAAGTTTACATGGCTTACAGGAGGCCTTCTCAGAGTCTTAAGAAGGCTAAATTTTGATGCAATTCTTTGAGAAAAATAGTATGTTAATTATAATTATAGGGAAACAAGGAAATTTGATGCCTTGCCTAGGTAATAGATATGCTATTAAGATCTAATGAGATAATGGATGTAAGAGCACTTGGGAAGGATAAAGCACTACATGAACATTAGGCATCTTTTTTCCCCCCTAAAATATGTTTTTATTGATTTTAGAGAGGAAGGGAGAGGGAGAGAGAGAGAAACATCAATAATGAGAGAGAATCATTGATCAGTTGCCTTCTATATACCCCACACTGGGAATTGAGCCCACAACCCGGCATGTGCCCTGACTGGGAATTGAACTGTGACCTCCGGTTCATAAGTTGATGCTCAAGCACTGAGCACACAGGCTGGGCCATTAGGCATCTTTAGAGAATTCCCAATGATTTGAAGGTTTGCAGATAAAGCATGACAATTTTTTAATACTAAGGATCTTCTTTCTTAGCCAATTTCCCAAAGGCTATAGACTTAGCTGGGGAGAAGGGAGTAGGATTCTGAGCTTATGTAGCAATGCTGTAGTATACTTCCCTGAGTTGATTCTCAGAACACTTGCATCAAAATGATCTGGGCTGCCTGTTTTACATTCACGCTCCTGGTTCAGTAGGTCTAAGATGGAGACCAGCAATAAAAATGTTTAATAAATACTTTAGTTGATTCCTGTATACACTAAAATTTGAGATCCACCAGGCTGATGGGTCTTGGCACAGTTCAAAATCTCCAAAACTTTAAAAATTCATGTATCCCCTTAAGGGGCATCCTCATGGTGAAGTGATGAGGAACTTCTCCCAGAAGGAGCCTTATTGAGCAGGTATGAGTCTGTCTGGTACCAGAGGAGATGATTCATATTTAGATAACTTTTCTTGAGCTCCTGTTCTATAACCCTGCAGGGTGCTTTTAGTATACTAGTATACTTGTTCATCCTTATACATTGTATTATTCCCATTTTATAGGAATAAAAGCTGACTTTCCTAAAGAGGTCACCCAGTGAATTTGTTAGAACCCTTTGGTTGCAAGTGAGAGAGAAACCAACCCACCCTGGCTTCAGTAAAAAAGAGAATTTATTGGTCATATAAAGAAAATCTCCAGTGTTAGAATGGTTTCAGGCAGGGTTGCATCCAGGCGCCCAAGGGATGCAATGAAGCCTCAGTCTCAGGCAGGCTTTCCCCTCAAGATGACAGAAGAAAAATTACTGGAAGCTCCATGTTATAGGATGAGGGCTGGAAACTTGTGGTCCCCAGGGCTGGCTGCTTGTTTTGTAAGTAACATTTTATTGAACACAGCCTTGGTCCACATGTGTACATTTGTCTATGGCTGCTTTCATGTTGCAACAGCAGAGTTGAGTATTTGCAACAGAGCTGGGTGGCCCATAAATCCCAAAGTAGATATGATTTGACTTTACAGAGAGAATTTGCTGACCCCTGGGGAGAAACCAGGTTTTGTTGAAGTTTGATTTGGAGCTCTGAGAGGCACTGTTTACTGACTTTAAGATTATCAGGCCCTAGGCTCTGAGATTTTAAGAAGAGCAAAGAACCTACATTATTTAAAGATTGTTGCTTTGGATTAATACATGACTTGGGAGTTCATTTACAAGTTAAATAAACAAGTTTCATTCCCAACACAAATATATTCTGTGGATTAAATGAACAATAGAATGTTTTATACATTTTGTAGTCATTACATGCTTTGACAGTTGAAGGTTACATTCCTGGGAGATGAAACAGGAATTTTGTATTGAATATCTCAGAAAGAACTTTGCTGACAACATCTCTTAGCTCAATGAATAAAACAACACAGACCTGGATAAATTTAAATATAAATAAGACTTTTCCCTACCAGTCTGGTCTATTAGCAGTGCTATTTATTCCCTGATTCTTGTGGTCATGGAATATAAATAGCCTCTCAGCACGGTGCTTAGAAAATATGAAGTATTTGACATATAGTATTGTTTCCTCTCAAAGAATATGAATTGCCATTGTGACCTAGAGATTCTTTTAAAACTAACCAAATCTGAGTGAAAGGTTTTATATTTGTGGCCCCTGCTTTGACCAGGCTCAGAGCCGGTCTAATCTACAACTCCAGTTGGGAGAGCATGTCTATCAACAGCCCCCAACAAAACCCAGAACTGCGTCTCATTGCCTGGCTAGGCCCAATCGCTCATTTCTGAATGAATTACTAGTGGTGAAGGGTGGAGAAGGCAATATTCTGATTAGCCTGCCCTGGGTCATGTGCCCAACTCTGGAGTCAAGGAGTGAGAGTCTTCTTTCCTGGACCACCTGCCCTGGAAGTGGAAAAGGGATGATCCTCCAAAGGAAAACTAGGAAACCCATGCCACCTGCTGGGAAGCCAAAACGAACTCAGCCACCAACAACTATTAAGCTGTAGAGTCTGGATTTGAACTCACATCCTTCTGGTTTCAAAATTAACATTCTTCACACTATACACATATATAAAAATGGATAGTGTTTTCTAAGTGAAGCAGATTATATCTGATTTCAGGCCAAATTGGTACCTGCTGAGTTCTTAATTGTAGCCTGTGGTGTAGGTGGGTAGTAGATAATGTACTTATGGTTCCACGTGTCCTACTGACCGAGGGTAGGTATCCTCCAGGGCCCCTACACTCAGGTGTGCATATATTTTATGACATCTTAGGATATGGCAGATAACACCCCATTTTTCTTGCTAGAATAGGATTAATTTATATTGGCAACTGTTTGTAGTCTTTTCAAGAAGAAGCTAATTTCTTCCATCATCCCTAAAGCCCTCTTATTACTTTAGTCAGTAATATGGAGATTCGAAAAGGCAAGATTTCGTTGAGTGAGAAGGTGTTCTTGAAAATAGACAGTCTTAATAGCATGTGTTTCTCTTTTGGGAATTATGTCTTCCTATTCATTAGTTCCTCCTCAATTTTCCCAAATGTAAGATGAGGATAATAGTAACACTTCCTCATAAGATTAATGTGGTTGTTACATACAGCAGTACTTTAAGTGCTTTGGTTGGCACCAGGCACAGACTTAGTGACTAAAAAATGGTAGCTGTTATTAATACTTTTATTATTACTAGGGAGCCAGTGCACGAAGATTCGTGCACAATGG
>NW_006295180.1:2908781-2923462 GCF_000327345.1 Myotis davidii | reverse complement strand
TTTTTATGATTAATCACAATGCTTTAATTATGTTCAATTTGTAACAATGAAATTGGGGGTCACCACGACATGAGGAACTGTATTAAAGGGTCGCAGCATTAGGAAGGATGAGAACCACTGCTCTAGTGTCTAGGAGAACTACGATTCCCAGCATCCCTGGTGCTCCCTGCACTCTGGGCTTCTGCTTCTGGTCCTGGGCTGCCACCAAAACTACTATTCCCAGAATTCCTGGTGCTCCCCACTCTCTCGGTTTTCCCCCGACCAAGGGAGCCAAGTCTCCCCAAGCCTCCAGCTCACCTGCTCTGCTCTCTGTCCAGTGACCAAGGGAGCCACATCCCCCTAAGGGAGCAACTGAGGGAGCCACGTACCCCCAAACTGCCTGCTCTCCCACTCTACTCTGTGTACGCAAATTACCTGCCATCTTTGTCAGGTTAATTTGCATACTCCTCATTGGCTGGTGGGCATGGCTGGTGGGCATGGCTTCAGCATAGCGGAGGGACGGTTAATTTGCATGTTTCTCTTTTATTATATAGGATTACTAGAGGCCCAGTACATGAAATTCATGCATGGGGGGTGTTCCTCAGCCCGGCCTGCACCCTCTCCAATCTTGAACATCCCTCTCACAATCTGGGACCGCTGGCTTCTAACCAATCACCTGCCTGCCTGCCTGATTGCCCCTAATCGCCTCTGCTGGCCTGAACAGCGCCTAACTGCTCCCCTGCCAGCCTGATCACCCCCAACTGCCCTCCCCTGCTGGCCTGATCACCCCTAACTGCTTGCTCCCCTGCCAGCCTGATCACCCTAACCTCCTCTGTCTCAGCCCTCACCACCCTGGCTTTGTCCAGAAGGAAGTCGGACATCTAGAAGATGTCTGGTCGTTCCGGTCTAATTAGCATATTACCTTTTTATTAGTATAGATTATTATTATTACCGTCATTGTTGTCATCAACATCAATGCCTAAGAAAGCACTGTCCTGTTTAGAACCTCCCTTCCTGTTATGAGGAAACTGGAAACCATTTAACAGTATGCAGAGTTCTGTAGACCATATTAGTCATAGCCTCTTTCTGTTATAAGGGCCTATAATTCGAAAACCAGTAGTGCTGCTAAAATCGGTATCTCTCAAGGCAAGGGGTTGGGGGGTATTCTCCTATTCCTCTTGGATTTCAATTACTGCTTCAAGAGATGATGAACAGAAACATGTCTTGGGCCATCTTTGGTCATGTGGCTCCGTAAATTCCCTTTCTCTCCTCCTTCCATTGCATGCTAGCATAGTCCTGTGCCCTTTATCTCAGGCCAAACTATTCATAGTGCCAAAGGCAGTAGCAGGCCTGTGAAAGCATCCTTGGGACCTGTCCTGGCAGTGAATAGAATTGCCTCCCACCAGGCAGCAAGCTCTGGAGCCAGAAAGAGAGGAGGAACTTAGCCAAGTGTCTGAGCAAATGTGCTGAGAAGTATGAGCTTGGGTGTATGAGCTTGGATGTCTCCTCCCATTTCCCAACCCATAGGACTGTATTGTACAGTCACACCCACTGTTGCTTTTTCCACCATGAGGAATATCCTTCTTGTAGCAACAATATTGATTAGCAACTCCCTCAATATGAACATTTATATATCCCTCCAGAGGTGCAGTGGACAAGACTCAAATATCATGATGGTGTATGATGGCTGTGTTTGGAGTGTGATTTTGTGTGTCACGGAATTGGTATCTCTTCTGGTGGCTCCCAGGTAGAGAAGGCAGCCATCTCTGTGTCCAGAAAACTGAGAAACACCAGAGCTCTCCAAGCAAGTCAAGCAGACTTTGGATTAAGATGGATAAACCCTTTGTCAATGCAGCTCTATTCTAATTAACACTGTGTTTGACTAGTATCAATGTTCATACTTTAGTTCTAATCTACAGATTGGACCCAACTTCAACCTGAGAGTAAGGAATGAGAAAGAGGAGGGAAGTACAGAGGGTGAAAGACTGGGGAAGCGTGGTGAAGGTCAAGTACAGGACAGAGTGAGAAGATGATTGAGAGAAGCACCAGTGCTCATACTCAGCAGTATTATCACGAGTGAGTTTTTAGGCATCATGTCCGAGTTTGCACCAAACCCTTTTGTAGCTTCGTGGTGAGTGTGGCATATTATTTTATCCCCCAGCTCAGTACAGGCTTATAGGTGGTCTGCAAACCAAGCAACCTGCTCTGAGCAAAACAGTCTCTCTTTGCCATCAAATGCCCAGTTCTTCCCTCACACCCCCTCTCACCTTCATCCCACTCCTCAACTCATGGGACAAGGCAGGGGCTCCCGATTTTAAAATAAAAAATGTATCACTCCTCTTTTTGTTTTATAAACACACCTTGGAGCTAATACAGATCAGTCCTAGATGGACAGAAACTCTTCAAAGAGATCTGGCCTCTCTAAGAGAGCATGGTGTAACTTATGGAATGAAAATGGGAAAATACTGTCCTTTACATCTGATCATTCATATCCGTCCTTCATTTCCCTGCCTGAGGTATCTCTGTGAAACTGAAAGTACATTTTTAAAAGGGGAAAGCTGCAGTGGTTGAGAATTTTCTAAATGGCCAGGGACCTGTCTGACATCATTCTGCAGTTGAAAGAAAAAGTAAAGCTGCTTGAGGCAGGAAGGTGACAGGTTTAGCCCCTGGGCAGCTCAGTTGTAGTTAACTGACAGAGAACCTCACCTTCACCCCCAGCTCTGGCCTCCACTCCGAAGGTGGTGAAATATGGTGGGAACATAACCCCTTCTAATGAAATTGGAAGGAAAAGCAAATGGTATCAGATCCTGCTAAATAAGTGTTCGATTTTGGGTTCACATTGGGTGGAGAAGCAAATATTAATTTGTGAGAATCTCAGGTCCTCCAAAAGTCCTGGGCACATAGAGAGAACTACAGTGGGGGCTCCGCATGTCCTGGCCCTCCTGCCTCTGTCGTTGATTAGACACCAGACACCACAGACACCATGGCTTCCTTCTTCCAAACTTCTCAGGGGGACACTGCGTGCCTAACACTTTCTAGGCCAGCAGGAGACCAGAATTGGTGCTTTCTTTGGATAAGCCTTTTGAAAACCAAGCAAGCATGAGAAATACAATGGTAAGGATGCCAGCTTAAGTTCCTCTTGTCCACTCCCACACTCTTGCATGTTCTGAGAGCCCGCCAGGAGCAACCCCAGGCTACAACGGGTGGGCTTCAGAATGCCCACAGACACAGCTACTTGGGTTCTCAGTGATGAAAAGCATGCATAAGTCAAGTATTTTCTCTCCTGCTTTTCTAAAAGGAAAGAAAAATCAGCTCCCAACGATTTCCTGTCTACAGATAAAACAAATCCCAGTCATGTCATGAAAGGCAGCCCAGGCTGTGTAGTCTCTTAGGAGAGTATTTTTTGGAGGGTGATGGTGCAAATCATGTGGTTCAGGCCTCCCATTCTCCCTCAGCGCAGAATTAGCTCAGCTGCCCAGCATCCCACCTTCTGATTCAGCATTCTCTGTCTCTGGGCGGTTGACAGCTGATTCATGTCTAAGTGAGCATTTTCTCCAGACAGCTGTCTCCTCTCAGCAGCACGAGGACGCCACCTTTGAGAGCAGTGGGCTTGGGCAAAGCAGTCTTTTCATGATATGTTTGAAAAGAAGGCAGGTTTCATAAACACACCCGCCCTGTGTGCCTTTCCTCTCCTACTTGTCTCCATCCCACTCTCTCTCCTGTCCCTGTGGTCAGTAGAAGACCACTTTATTCTGAGCCCAGTTTTGTTTTATTTTGTTCTTCCTCTTCAAACTGTATTCACAATTGGCCTCTTTCCTCATTGCTAAGCCTTCAAATTTCACTATCTGGTGGCAAAGCAGTGAGGTTGAGTGTAGCCCCTGTTATCAAATGAATTGGGGGAAAAGTAATGAGGAGGATGAAAATATAAATCACCTTTACTTAAAGGCATCCAGTCTGCTCAGTAATCTAGTGTACATTAGGGCTAAACATCTTGAACTTAATAGTATACTTATTAAGGATTCATTTAATTATGGAGTTATAATTATACCTTTATAATGCTCCGCCAGCTTCTTGCTATTCTAAGTTTTTCCAAGGCACTCCTAATGTCTTACAATTATTTTAATGTGGTAATTTCAGAATAATTTGCATTCATTTCTTAAAGACGTGATTATGAAATAGATTTTTGTCCCAGTGGTGTTTATTTCTTAAGACAAATAGTGATACTGATTTTCATGAGCTGTGTCAAATGCCCTCATTCATTTACTTATTTAGCAAATCATTATCAAGTGCCAACTATGAGAGCAAATTTAACATCAAGCTTAAGTAACTCATATATTGGTTTAAAAATAATTTTTTAAGGATTCAATGCACAATCTTCCTTTAATCTTTAGCAGATATTTTAGGTTGGCTGAACCCAAGAATCCTCAACCTGGATACTTTTAAAATTTTACCTTTTGTATGTTAGACCATTGGGGGAAACAAAAGAAAATGGGAACTGTTTCAACCAAATGCAGATACCCAATCATACATGAAATTTTGCACATAATTCCAGTCATTTGATGTCCATCAGGATCCACAGGCCCCGGAGGAGGCTTCTTGAAGGAGTGTTGCATTTTGGCTATAGTGTGTGCTGAGAGAGGGAATTCCAGGCAGGACATTGGGGAGGTTTCTGAATGCCAAGACAGGAAATGTAAACTGTGGGAAGCCATTGAAAGTTTCTGAGAAAAGCAGGCTTCTGGCAGAGTAATCTGCAAAAGTATAAAATACAGGTTTGAAGGCAGGAGATGGGGAGGGCGGGGGGTTGGGAATGCAGGTTTGGAGACTTATAAAGTCAGGACAAACAACAATAAGATTATAAACTAAGGTAAGAAACAGGGAAAAGGTGATGGCTCTATATGAAAGAGAAAGTGATCTTGTGGGAATTAGATGATCTTGACTTGGCTTGTGTGCTGGACTCAAAACCTCCTTGGAATGGTTTCTCACAATTGTCACCTCCTCTGTGGATACCACTGAGCATTACTGAAAAGCACCAGCTCAACCAGCTGATAGCATTTCAAGAGAAGAATGTTCAAGTTCAGTTGTTCCAGAGGCTGCTTACCTACTCCATGTGGCTTTCTTCTCATTCCTCATTGTAGTTGGGTTTTTTAACTACTCTCCTCAGCCACTCTGAAAAGACTTACTTAAAGTCTCCTCAGTCATTATTTTCTTCACTCAGCCTTCAATGATCTCTTTTACCCCTTGAGGACCACATGTAATCAGAGACTTCAATTCAAATTTTCAATAACTCAGCATAAAGCCTTCCAATGACTAGCCCTCCTGTATGTACTTTTGATCCCACCTCCTCTTCTTCTCCCTAAAAATACTATTTCTTAAATTTCTCCACCTCTTTCCTACATTGTCAGTCTCTTACATTTTTCTGGTTTTTGGAGCTCAGCCTACTGGCCAGATCAAGTCTTCTCATCCCATCCTGGCAAATTTCCCTTCGGTAGTTCTCTGTTATCTTAAATAAAATCCAAACCGCTCAGAAGACTTTGCAAAAGCCTGCGTTTTCTGGTTCCAAAGCCCTTGTCGTTGATTGACCATCTCATCCTGCTTCTTGCTTTTACAATCCAAGCTCTGTTAGGAATGGAAAGTTTTCACTTCTCAGTCCTGAAAAACAAAAGCTGCTGCCCTTGTTGCTTCCTTGTCCTTCCTTGTGGTTAGGAAGTTACCAAGATCTGTTGGTTCACCTCTGGCTGAATGTCATCTTCTCTGCGTCCCTCTGTTCCTGTGCTGCTTGGATTCTAGTCACTACCCTCCGACTATTTGCAGTGGCCCCCTCATTACTCTCTCTGCACCTGCTTCTTCACACTCCGCTTCAGATCCTATTGCTGTTGCAAAAATATTCCTAGAAATAAATCTAATTGTGTCCTGACCATGTACCTTCTCAATCAGGCTATTTAATATTGCCCACTCCCCCCCTCCCCGCCCCAACCTAGACACTCTTGACCTCTTTTGCCAGGTTCCTATTTGCCTTTTATTTTTCTTCCAAAGCATATATTTTCTAACTTACTCTACAGTTTACCTAGTTTTAATGTGTATTGTATGTTCCCCACCCCACTCACCAGTGTAAGCTCCACAGATTGGTATTTTTATATGTTTTGCTTACTGGCATAGCCTAAGCATCTGGTACATAGTGAGCACTCAATGCATATTTATTGAATGTAGTAATAATGTCAATTTGCATTTTCTGATTCTCATAGTTTTCCCCTGCCTGTGGGATACAAACACCTAATCAAACCTTTCAAAGGCTTGCATGATCTGGTTCTGACTCCTCCAGCTACCACCTTTCCCCACTGGCTCTCCATCTCACCAGCATAACCAACTCACGGTTTACTGTTTCTCGAAGTTCCTAAACATGCCACGTTCTCCCAGCCCTCTCTGTTCCTTTTGGTCTGTTTTCCTTCCTGGGATCCATGTCTCCCCCTTCCCCATGTGGGGATAACAGTTCCTCCTCTTCAAAAACCTAGCCAAATGAGTGCGGCTGGTGAGCATAAACCAGGAGGTCACAATACTAATCCTGTTGAGACACATGCCTGATGTTAACGTAAAAACATTAAAACCTGTAAACAATTTTTGTGAGTTTATTTGAGCCAAACTGTCAACAATTGCCAGGAAGCAGTATTTCAAGGGATTGGGGTAATGCTCCAGAGAATGGTGGCTTTTCATCTATTTTTATACATTGTAATCAAAGGAGGGGACGTAGGTGGGTCACATGAAATCCATTGGCGATAGATTAGAGAAGCGGGAGAAAGCAAAGCAGGGGAAAGCCCTGGGATTGGATAAAAAGTAAAATGATGGACAAATACTTATGTGGGTGCAGGATAGTCAACAGTCAACAATTAAGATGATAACAATAACAATGAAGGAATTTGTGGTATCTGTCTGGCACTCAGGCACATTAGGTTGTGCCCCAAGGGGTCCAGAAAAAGGGAAGTTACCCAGACATTTCAAGGATATGTTATCATAGATGCAAAAAGACAGATAAACTCAGTTAAGATAAAAGTTGGCCTTGTCAGTGAGGATACCGGCCTAGGAGGTAACTATCCACCATGACTGCTTTTAAATTTTAATTTTAGACCATTCTTTGTGGTTACTTTAGGTCTCTGAGTTTGCAAGACTGCCATGAAGGCCTTCCCTGAGCTTTTCACGTTAGCATGTGGCCCCTTTTGTCTACACCAGGTTGTAGGCTCAATCCCCAGTAGGAGGTGTGTGGGAGGCAGCCCATCAGTGATTCAATTCTCATCACTGATCTTTCTATCTCTCTCTCTCCATCACCCTTCTTCTCTGAAATCAATAAAAATATGTATATTTTTAAAAATACATAGCCAAATGTTACGTCCCTGGGGTCTTTTCCAACTCGGCCAAACAGAATTAATCATTCTCTTTGTCTCCATTGAATTTTACATGGTTTCCTGTTTTGGCAGTTTTACACACTGAGCCTTTTATCTCCACCTCTAGACGCTGCTCAGCCATGTCCCATTCTTCTGTGTGTCTGCCCAATAAAGGCTCACAGTATCTGGCACAGTAGTAAGCAGCTACTTAACACAATGATTCAAAAGAGGAGCTACCAGTGTATTGAGCCATGTAGTCAAAGCTTTTCAGTGCTATCACCACACATCATGTCCAGATTCTTGCTGTCCTCACCTGCAAACCTGTGCCTCCCCCATGTTCCCTGCCCCCGAGAATGAAGGCTGCCATTCACTGACCTCCCTCAGGCCATCCAATTAGTCACTAAGTCCTCTGGACCTTGCTTCCCAGACATCTCTCAAATTCATCTACTTCCTTTCAGTCTTGCTGCAAGGAGCCTTTACCAACCTGTCATCATCTGTCACCACAGCACACTGCCTGGCACATGGTGCAGGTTCCATATATGTTTGCTGAATGTACGAATCTCCTGAGTGAGAACCATTTCAAATGACCTCACGCAGCCTACCAGGCTGTAAGACTGAGCTTCTGAGAACAGCCTGTCCAGGTGATTTTTCTGAAAGACAGTGCTAAAGGTCCAACAGAGGGTTTGGGATTGGCCACAGCTTTAGGTATATAATTTGACTTTCTGCAAAGGCGACTCCTTTGTGCCCCCTTGATTTTTGTCAAGGAGGTTATTTTCTCTGATTATTCCTGTCTCAGAAATTCAAGTTGCAGTATATTTACCTCACTGGGATGTGTACATGATCATGTAAGTTGGAAAGGAATTTGTTTCATTCCAAGTTATAAAAGAGGTCAGGACGACTGTGGCCTTAAACAAAGGGACCCCACTAAGCATTACAGGTTTGAGTGTCCTCAAATCTAAAGTTATTGGGAGTAGTCTAGGTGGTCCTAAAGTCACTCTCAGCTTTCAAGTTCTAAGAATCTTCTTTCAGAAATTAAAGCAGAAACAAAAAGACTAGAGGAGTCAAGGCAATTATAGAATCTAACAAATGGCGAGCGCTCTAAAATCAGTCAGCAACCCTAAGGTGGAGCCACTCAACAGAGCCCAGTGCTTCCGCAGGGCTGGGTGAGCGGGCAGTAGGATAGAGAGCCGTGGGTGGTGGCATGTTGGCACTGGAATAGGCAGTTGATAAATGTTTTCTCCCTCTTTTCTCAGCAGACGGTGTTATAGTGATTGCATCTGCCAAGTCTTATTTGAGAAATTGCTGGGCCAGTAGTTACACTGACTGTCATTTGACTCTTCTGATGCCTCCCCGCCTTGTGGGGAGTGTCTGGCATGTCAGGAGGGCTCTGCTCCTCCTCCTCCTCCCCCATGTCTGGGTTAAGGTTAGGCAAGTTTGGTTAGGGTCTTTGAATCCCTAGGATTTGGCTGACTCTCCCTGGCCTTTGGAGCATGTTGGCATGACTTCCATTACAAAAAGATGGAAAGAGAAACGGAACTTCAGTCATGTGGCTTCTGTTATCTGTAACCATGGCAAACGCTGGCCATCTGTGAGGCTCCCATTTTAACACTTTTTTTTCCTCTCTCTATTTTCATCGTTTTCTTGGGAAAAACAAGCTGAGGAAGTGGAGAGGCTGGCGGCAATGCGTTCTGACTCCCTCGTCCCAGGTACCCATACCCCACCCATCCGGAGGAGAAGTAAGTTTGCCAACCTGGGAAGGATTTTCAAGCCTTGGAAATGGAGGAAGAAGAAAAGCGAAAAGTTCAAGCACACATCTGCAGGTAAGATTATTTTTTCCTTCATTTCTCACTGGGCTTTTGTTGACTTCCACTGTGTGTGTTAATTAGGAGACTTTAATTACTGTAGGCTGTCGGAACCAAAGGAAAAATATCAAGTCTTAGAATTGCTCTTGTCTCTAATAATTATTCCATATGATTGAGACTGGCTTTTAGATTCTGTGTGTTTTCTTGTGTCTCGGGGGTGAGGGTGTTTTTAAAGAACCACTTTTATATGATCTATAAATATCTGCACTTACACCTCCACCTTTTCTATAATTGAATGCTTTCAGTCTAGCATTGACAATCCATTTCTTACTTTTCATCCTTCTTTTCATGGTTCCAGTAAAAATCAACACACAGCAGAAAATAAATTATATATAGTTGTTGGCAGATAGGATAGGTTATTTCATGGAGGAATTGTCTTGAATAACTAATTCTTGGACATGGCAGGAAAACACAGGAGAGTAGAAATGGAGCAGTACTGGTGACAAAGATAACTATAGTTCGTAGCCTAGTGGACAGCAAAGGACCTTGTGGCAAGTCAGCATAGCTGAGTGGCTAAGAGCACAGACTCTGGAGTCTGAATATCTGTGTTCAAGTCCCAGCTCTGATACTTGGTAGTTACATGGCCTTTGCCCTGTTTATTTAATGCTGTACCTCAGTTTCCCCATGAATAAAATAGGGTTAGGAATTGTACCTTACATAACTTAAAATGTGGAGAGTTCATGTGGCACACTGGATTTTTTTAAACGAGGAAGTGTGTGCTTGAGAGTAATATATAAGTGAAGGACTTCTGATTTCACCTTGTTTTAGAGGAGATGCTAGAAGGGCGGAGTCGATTTTTTTTGTTTGTTTGTTTTGCTTTGATTTTGCTAATTATGTGCCCAGGCCTACTCCAGCACTTTTATTTCTTTCTTTCTCTACCTTCCAAAAAACTCAACTTGCTCTCTCTCCTTCTCAGAATTGCCACCTCCTCTATTTTTCTGGTCTCTTACCCTTTTTCTCTCCCCCAAACTAACCACAAAAATAGAAGATGACCTACTTTTTGTACCTGAACACTATTCCACAGATCCAGTCATTTTCCTGCTAATTGCTTTGGGGGAATGAAAGAGAATAACAAACATAGGAAAGTTGCAAAAAGTCTTGAATCTTAAACAATCCTCATGGTAGACATCTCCAGTTCATGTTCTGACTCTGTTACTTAGATGAAAGCCCCAGTGCCCCGTTGCTATATATAAAACCTGTTAATTCCTGAGATTAGAATGAACTGCTGCATTCTATAAATCTCTATATTCACCTCACTGCATTCTCCAACCTCTTGGTCATTGCACAGATCTGTTAAGGTGTATGTGTGGGTCCTGCATGCCTCCCCAAGCACTACGGAGAGATTTACATGCAGGCAAAGGTCTAAATGGGTGACTCCTGTGAATCCTCTCTTCATGAGGTGACAAAGAAAAGGACACTTAGACCATTGCATTGGAGAGGAGAAATCAAAATGAAATACATTCTTTAAGCAAAGTACAGCAGCATCAAATTACTCATGAATCATTAAAAGTTTGGAAAAAACATTAATTTAAAATTCTTTGGGGAGAAAGAATTATAAAACATGTGACAGGCAAAAATGAAACTTTAATCATTCTTATTTTTAACTATTCTTAGCAAGTTTCTATGATTTCTGTGGCCAAACTAGTTAAACTGACAGCTGAATGTTATGTGTGTGTAGTTGTTGTTTCTCTTTAAGAGACATTCAGGTTCCAAATTAGAGAAGCTGGAGGACATACTATGGAATATATCTGTATCACAATAGATGGATGGTTTCATGATATAACTGAAGCTATTTTGTGGGGGGTTTTTCAAGTCAACAGTTTACACTGTAGTGTTCCTTGTACTTAACTGGATTCAGAAATGTTATGTCTTGTTTTTGGAAAGGAGAGATTTTCTGTGCTAGTTTTTAGCCAAAATGAGAAAACTATTGCCAACATAAGGATGTTTAACATCATAAATTACATATATGTGTAAGCAGTACTTTGAATTACAAACTTCCCTTTGCATGGATAAGAATCAAATATTAAATATACAGGAGGATTGATTGATTGTGAGAATGTTAATTGGTTTGCCAGTTTTAGCTGGAATGCATATATTTGTCTTGGCTGTGTGTGTATGTAATGCCATTTCATATGCACAGTAATGTCCATGACTTTAAATGCAAAGAATAAGTCCATATATTGCATTTTATATTATGTATTTGTATTTAAAATTGTATGCTTTTTAACACATGAAATTATATTAACACAGTGCATGCTTGGCCTGTTATTATTTCCACAATGAGTTACATTTATAATTTGCCATAATTCTCTATACTGTAGTTTTACTGTAACTCAATATATGGGACATGTGTTTCAGTATATATGCAACACCTTCAAATATTGCTTTGCAAGTTGTATAGAAATAAGAAAACTACATTAGAAAATTATGATCTCAAGATTTTCCTCAATTTTGGCATCAATAGCTACTATATGAAATTTTCAAAGATAGAGCTTCATGTCTCATGCTGTTCATATGCCCCTCTTATTCTAAGCTGAATGCTAGTGTCCTAAAGGCCTTCAGCATAAGACCCAGGGCTGAGTTCTGCATGGTGGTCAAAGCACTACAGGGCAGAGTTCCTCTCAGAAGCATCTCTGCATTACTGGTCAGCGTAGGAGAGCAGTAACTCATAGAACGTAAAACAACAGGTCCTCAGGGAGATGATCTCCACCTGCTTTCCAACCTGTCCTCAAAGGCTCCGCCCAGGCCCTGGGGAGCAATTAGCCTGATGCCCAGCATCTTTTGTGTTATTGGCCATGGGTGTCCACAAAACATCCTTATACCTGCCCCAGGAACAAAAACAGATTATAACATGTGAAATAGAATAGGCAGCGCCTCCTCAAATAGTCATCTGCAGCCAACTTATCCAAATTTTTTGTAAATAGGACGGTGTTTAGAAAAAAAATAGCCCTGGCAGGAATAAGCTGTGAAGATGCCACCAAGTTGTGCTTTTGTTTCCTCTGAGTTGCAGGGGTTGGCCTTGGAAATCTACAATGTACCCAAGTTTCCTTTGTGTGTGTAAGCTTTACTGCATACCTACAGCCTTGAAGAAAAACAATAGCAAAACCTCCCTGAGTGCCTACCACGTGCTGAAACTGTACCTGGCCCTGGAACGTATCTGTGAGCAAAACTAGACCTTGTCAGTGACCTTGTGGCCTGCACAGTGTTGCTAGAGAGGCAAATGATCAAATCACAAGAAGAAAGCTAGGTCACAGCTATGATAAGGGTAGTGAAAGAAAGATCCTTGGGAGAATGAAAGACTTGACTCAGTCTGAGGCATCAGGGGGACTTCCTCTGAGGGAGGGGTAGGATTTTGTATCCCAAGCAATAGACCAGCATGTGCAGCGTCCCTGCAGTGGAAGAAGCAGATGAACCTTCTGGGAAAGTAGGAAGGACCAGTGGCTGGAGAAGGGAGAGCTGGGAGTGTGGTATGGAATGAGGCTAAGGCTGGAGATATAAGATAGGACCTTCAATAGACCTGCTTCCTATAGAACAAATTAGACAAGAGTGTGAGTGACTGCAGATAGACCATTAGGAGGTCATTGGCAAATGATAGTAAATTGGACTAATATTTGGTGGTAAGAATGGATGGATTTGGGTGCTGTTATAAGGAACAAGTGATTGAACTTGATGACAGGTCATATGTAGGAGGGAGAAAGAGAAGTGTCACGGTTGACATTCTCATGTTGGTTAAGGGTATGTGGAGGTGGCCTTTCCCAGAATGAGTATTTTGGGAGAGTAATAGATTTGGAGGAGTGGGGACAGTGTGGGAGTGAAGGGGAGATAAGATTGCATGTTTTGTTATGTGTTTGAGTTGA
The DNA here is from genome assembly GCF_000327345.1 of Myotis davidii. Taxonomy (NCBI): domain Eukaryota; kingdom Metazoa; phylum Chordata; class Mammalia; order Chiroptera; family Vespertilionidae; genus Myotis; species Myotis davidii. The sequence continues at coordinate 2,910,391 of NW_006295180.1, read as the reverse complement.
CCTTGTGATAGCCAAAGTTGGCAGTTGAGTATATGGAAAGCAAAGAAGAGGTCTGTGTCTGATATGTAAATGTTGGGTCATTTGCATACATATGTCAATTAGTGATGACCATGTATGAGATCCTTAGGGAACAAGTATAGAATAGAAAGAGAGTCAAAGACAGTCTAATAGACAAAGGAAGAATATCATTACTAATGACTGGATGGAGGAGGATGAATCTGTAAAGGAGCTATAAGGGCAGGGGCTCCAGAGATGGAAGGAAAACCAGGAGCATGTGATGTGATGGAGCCAGGATCTGAAAATGCTTCAAGGAGGGTATAATGAACTGTGTTCAGTGCTATAAAGTCAAGTGATATATAGAAAAACGCCCATTGACTTTAGTGATTCTGATCCATTAGAGGTCATTGATGATTTAGTAAAAGCTCTCTGGGTGAATTATTTGGGGATAGATGCCAGATTAGTGTGGAATGAGAAATTAGAAGGAAAGGGAAAAATAAGGCTACGTCTTTGAGAAGTCTGGCTGTGGGATGGGGAAGAGAGATAGGACGAGGATGGGTGATGGAGAAAACATGTGTGTCTACAGAGGCTCAAATGTGTGATTTGATTGGGAGGGGGCTGCCTGTGCCTTCTGATTTGTTGTTGCTCTTTTATGATAAAAGCGACATAATCATGACCAGCCAATGTGAACGATCCCAGAGAGAAAAGGAATTAGAAAATGTGTGAGACTGGAGAGATCAGGTAAGGGTGCTGAGAAGTTAGGAGTGGGTGGGATGTAAAGCCCAGCTGAAAGGGTTGGTATCAGAGGTAATGAGCCCCTCCTCCACTGAAATGGAAGGAATTGGTGGGACTGGCTGGGGAGATAGGAGTCAGGAAGTTGGGAGTGACCCTCTCTGGTGTCTGAGTTTCTTCTCTAGGTAATAAGTGAGGTCATCTCCTCACAAAGAGGAGAGGAGGGGTCATGCAGAGGTAAGCCCATTTCAGGTTGATGGTTATGAATCTTCACATCACTGCTGTCTTGTTTCAGCCGCTTTGGCTGTCCAGGTACAGCTATGGAGGAAGCAGGTAAGTTGAGGGCTGGAGTTTTGCCAGATGAGTATAAAGAAGAGAAGGGGAGTAATAAATCACCACAAACTTAGTGGCACTGAGCGTCAGAATCATTCCCACACACTTCTAGGGGGCAGAAGTCCAAACTCAAGGTGTTGGCAGGGTTGGTTCCTCTTGGCTGGAGACTATGAGGAAAAACCTGTCCATGCGTCTCTCTTAGGTTCTGATGGCTGCTGGGAAATCCGCAATGTGCCTTGCTTGTTGCTGCATAACTCAAATATCTGCTTCTGTCTTCAGCTGGCCTTCCCCGTGTCTCAAATCCCCCCATTCTCTCAGAACACCACCAGACATGGGACAAGATGGCCGCATAAAACCAGAATAACCTCCTTCAGAGGTCCTTAGCTTCCAAGTAAGGTCACATTCTAGGTCCTGAAGGTTAGGACTTGGATATGGGAACGCTGGCTGAGTGGACGTCCTACAACTAGGAGGAAAGAGTAACGCATACGGACACTCAGAGGAGGCGCAGAGCTGAAGTCATGCTAAGTCTCCTTGAGTTGATAGAGTGG
>NW_006295180.1:2906286-2908676 GCF_000327345.1 Myotis davidii | reverse complement strand
AGGAGTCAGGAAGTTGGGAGTGACCCTCTCTGGTGTCTGAGTTTCTTCTCTAGGTAATAAGTGAGGTCATCTCCTCACAAAGAGGAGAGGAGGGGTCATGCAGAGGTAAGCCCATTTCAGGTTGATGGTTATGAATCTTCACATCACTGCTGTCTTGTTTCAGCCGCTTTGGCTGTCCAGGTACAGCTATGGAGGAAGCAGGTAAGTTGAGGGCTGGAGTTTTGCCAGATGAGTATAAAGAAGAGAAGGGGAGTAATAAATCACCACAAACTTAGTGGCACTGAGCGTCAGAATCATTCCCACACACTTCTAGGGGGCAGAAGTCCAAACTCAAGGTGTTGGCAGGGTTGGTTCCTCTTGGCTGGAGACTATGAGGAAAAACCTGTCCATGCGTCTCTCTTAGGTTCTGATGGCTGCTGGGAAATCCGCAATGTGCCTTGCTTGTTGCTGCATAACTCAAATATCTGCTTCTGTCTTCAGCTGGCCTTCCCCGTGTCTCAAATCCCCCCATTCTCTCAGAACACCACCAGACATTGGAGTCAAGGTCCACCCTAAACCAGAATAACCTCCTTCAGAGGTCCTTAGCTTCCAAGTAAGGTCACATTCTAGGTCCTGAAGGTTAGGACTTGGATATGACTTTTCGGGGACACTATTTAACCCACTTTAGTATTGGACTTTAAATTGGCTAAGAAAGGAATGGGTTGAGTCAGATTAGAAAAAATCAAGAATTTAAGTTCCTGGAGGTCAAAGAACTTTAAAACAGTAGGGGGGAACAGTGGCCAGAAACCAACTAGCAGCACAGGAGCTTGTGAGCACAGAGCTGAATTATCGAATTAGTGATTCTCAAAGTGGAGGCAAAACAGACTAAAGCCTTGGCAGTGGGTGCCGTAGGTGGAAGAAGTCAGAAGATTATTTAAAATGAGGTAAAGATCCTGTATCTACTAACAGACAAAAAACTACATAACTTACTTGCAAAATTTTGTGCTGATTTAACTTGTCATTTTCAACCAAGAAACAAAAAGAGCTTTCCTTTTTTATTTTAACATTCAACTAATTGCTGAATTGATGTTTTCTTGGAAAGATTCCCTGTTTTAGTCCATCATATTCTTAGGCCAATAAAATACTGCAATTTAATTGATTCAGAGAAAATCAAAAGTTATATTTAAATTTTCATTCCAGCTATTAGCAAAACCAACTAATGTAGGTAAAATTGTAATAAGGCAGCAACTTTCAAATAGGATTAATTGATTGCCTTTTCCTCTACTATGCCACACAATTGAGAACCTTCTTACACTGGCCCCACCCAACTGCCAGTAATAATGAAGGTCCAGGCCTGAACTATATTAGGAGTTCCATTGTACATATTGTGGAGTCCAGAAACAGTCTACTTGCTTTTGTCCACTATTTTCTGTACAATGTAACACTGATGCAACTGGAGATTCTTAGGCACTCATGTAAGTGTGGAGCTCCAGCCTTCTCCTTTGGCCCCTCTGCCTCATTGGCCTTCTGCTGTAGGTTCCGCTTACCCCAAAATTTCCCAGTGGAACAAGAGTCAACCCTTAACCCTGACCTGTTAGCTAGCTATTTCACCTAGTTCCTGGCTGCCTCTTACCCTCTGGGGCAGACCTTGCTTTCTTTTTTTCTTCCATCAATTTGTCCAATAACTGATGACTTTAGCAACCACTAGGTTTCAAGATCCCCTTCCTGGGAAGCTCATCTCCAGAATTCCTAGTGTGCCATGGAAATGGGGGAATGCATTTACATTTCTTAGAGGAGACAGGCAAACCCTAAGGTTTGCATCAGAGCTTTTCTAGATATCCTTTTATAGCATAGGATTGAAGAATACAGTTAGTAAATAAGATTATTACCTCATATCCAGGATGGACTAACTGTTCCACTGTTAGATCCTATGGAATATCCCTGCCGTAGTTCTTGTGCTGGAAATTTATATTCTACCCACTCAGGCAGCGAGGTAAACCTGATGGATTGACAACATTGATGAATAAGCCCATGTGTTCTTGAAAGGCAGCTGATTTAGGCCTTTGTACCCTAACTCTAATGTTCCCTTGAAGTTACCCTTTTTTATGCTAGCTAAGTATAAAGTACTTGGTCAGAGCTTAGGTTTTTAGACTTAAAGGATCTCCAAGATGTTAAAAGAGACAAACCCAACTGAGTTGTAAGTTACCAGCAAAGGTTCCTAGAGAAATGAATCTTTTGGGGGGGGGGGTGCAGTGAACTTTATTGATGGTGCACGACGAAGCAGGGCTCCCTAGGCCCCTCCCCTTCTCCAGGGGGTCTGGGATGGAAACGGTGGTCAGGAGATTCTCAGTGTGTGATCAGGAGATTCTCAGTGTGTCAGGGGTTCGATCTGGGGCAGGGACTCCCCCGCA
>NW_006295180.1:2901756-2905735 GCF_000327345.1 Myotis davidii | reverse complement strand
CACGACATACTCAGCACCAGCATCACCCCATTTGATGTTGGCAAGATCTTTCTCCTGGAAGATGGAGATGGACTTCCAGTTGATGACAAGCTTCCTGTTATCAGCCTTGACCGTGCCCTTGAACTTGCCAGGAGTAGGGTTCCATACTGGAACATGTAGACCATGTAGTTGAGGTCAATGAAGGGGTCATTGATGGCAACAATATCAACTTTGCCAGAGTTAAAAGCAGCCCTGGTGACCAGGCGCCCAATGCGGCCAAATCCGTTCACTCCGACCTTCACCATCGTGTCTCAGGGTTGTGGCTGCTGGCCCAGCGAGGAGGAGAGGCTGTCTGACGCACAGGGGAGCAGAGAGCCGAGAAATGAATCTTTAACCAAGGAGTTAGGGAATGAATGTGAGAGAGAGTCATCTGTCCTGGTACAAAGAACAGAATGTGAGAGCTCCAGGGTAAGAGAGAAGGAGAGATTGACAACCTGTAGTTTGAAAGGAGGTTATGGCCTGGAAAGGATTGTTAGTGGGGGAGCAGAGAGTGGTGAGAAATGAGGATAAAGAGGTGGACGAGGGTCTGCTCATAAAGGGTCTTTCACAGTGTGTTATAAAATCTAGACTTTATCCTATGCAGTGTCTTAATGAAGATATCAGGGGACTTGCCTTTTACAAGATTATTCTCTGTAGTATGGGGAAAGGTTGGAGTGATGCCAAATGTTTCAAGTGTTTAATATAACTACTTCTGTATATTTGTGTCTGTAATGAGAGAAAATTTACTTGTAATAGAATTAAGAGGATACCTCATTGCAAATTGAATATTAAGTGTCCCTACTGATTCTGGTAACAAGAGAACTGCTTAGCAGGTGGTTGATTATAATGTGGAGAGAGATGAAGATAGACTAAAATAGTGACACTAGGAACTTACGACTGCGAACAGTTGCAAGAGATATTTAGGAGACAGAATGAGCAAGACTAAATTACAGATTGGATATGGAGGATGAGAGAAGAATAAAGAACTACTTTTCTGTTTCTCGATGAGCAGTTGGATGGGTGGAAGTACCACTCACTACATCAGGAATACTGAAGAGGAGAGGGTGTGTGGGGAAAGTGATCATTTATTTTGGGGAGTTCTGGCTTTTGTGGTGTTTCTGTGACATCCAAGATGGAGGGGACATTGGATATAGAGAAGTGGGTCAGGAGGGGTATGGCTGGAAATGCAGATCTGGAAATCATGGGCACCTGGGTCATCATTGAGGTCATGGGATGAAAACTCTAAGGAGAGAAGTGGGAAGCAAGAGAAACTGCCTCAGCACCCTGAGAACTATCAGCCTATAAGCTAGAAGCAGAGACAACAGAACCTTCAGAGAAAGTGGACGAAGCCCACAGGAGAGTTAGAAAGCCAGGGAAAACAGTGGTATCACCTGACCAGAGCAGGAGAGCATTTTAAAAAGGAGGAGGGTGCACTCCACCAGGTTCTGACAAGATGGTAAGAACTTAGAAGTGTCCAGTGGGTTCAGTGACACCTGGTTATTGGTGTCCTTGGGGAGAACAGTATCAGGGAAGCTAGATCGCTGGGATTCACATAGCATATGGTTGAGGAATATGTCAGAGGAAAGGAAGCAGACTTCTTCTCTGAAGAAGTTTGGCTAGAAAGGAGGAGGAATATGTAGTAATCACCAAAAGGCTATATGAGCTTGAGGGAAGTGTTGTTTGTTTAAGACTAGTTGGATTGTGTCAAGCTGCAAAATTTGCCTTAATGTGGCTTTGGCATTCCAAGGAAAACAGAAACATCAGTAGAGTGGCTGTTAAGCCAAATAAATATATTTCCACACATTTTTCAGCAATGACAATTCTCAAGATTAGGAAAAATAAACATGCAAATAATTGAAGCACTATTTAGCATCTGATTTTAATAAGAAATTATCAAACCAAGTTGTATAGCTTTCAGTGTCTGGCTGGAACACACATTCCTTTCGGGTGATTGGAGCATTCAATTTCTTTAAGAAAGAGGTTTGAGCAAGGACAGGCAAAAAAATCTTCTTACCTGTGTATCCACCAGAACCCATAAAGGGAACATCTAGATATTAGACAGCAAAGGAGACTTAATGGCCCTGATTCTTTTTTTAAAACCTCTTATTAGATGGTATAGGCTAAAGACTATGAAAATTAGTACTTTCCTAGAGCAAGAGTTATAAAGATGTAATTGTTTTCTCTCCAAGTGAGCTTTACCCATCACTCTGCTATATGTCAAGAGTATAAAATCCTTAATGACAGTGACCTGCCTTTCCCCCTCTGTCTCCCAGCATTGAGCAGAGTACTGGACATTATGGGTGCCCAAGTGAGGTGGTCACCCCACTATATATTTTTTAATCCTCACCTGAGGATGTGTTTATTGACCTGAGAGAGAGAGAGAGAGAGAGATCAGTTGCCTCCTATATGTGCACCAATCGGGGGATCAAACCTGCAACCTAGGCATGTGCCTGGACCAGGGAATTGAACCCACAACATTTTGGGATGACACTCCAACCAACCAAGCCACCCAGCCATGGCCAGCCACTATATTTTTGAGGTCTTTTGTTTATGAGATCTGAGAGAGGAAAGGGCAGCACACAACAGAAGGTCCAGGCTTTCAAGAACTTGCCTTCATTCACGATTGCCTTTCAGTTTATCAGAGTTGTGCACATGTCAGACTCAATGACAGTGTGTTGAATCTCAGGTCATTTGGGCAGCACTATTGTTTGGGTTATCTGTTGCGAGGTAATGAAACACCCCCAAACTTAGTGGCTTAAAACAACAACTTAGTCATATTATCTTCTGTGACCAGAGGATTGACTGAGCTCAGCTGGGTGGTTCTTCTACTGGCCTGTCTTGTGGTGTCTCATGTGTCCGAAGACATATGGAATCAGGGTCATCTAGAATCACTGAGGCTCATGGGGAACATGGGGAGAGCTGTCCCCTCTCTTCCATGTGTTTTCAGAGCCTTTCCACATGGTCTCTCCCCATGTCCTCTCCAGCAGGGCTGCTCAGAGCCCCCAGGAGCACCAAAGGAGATACTGCTGGGCCTTTTCAGACTCAGGTCCAGAACTGGCCCAGTATCACATTCGCAGTATTCTGCTTGTTAAGACAAGTCACAGAAGCAGCCCAGTTGGAGCAGACAAATAAGGGCATGAATGCAAGGAGCATGGCTCATCGGGGGCTGCCTTTGGAAGTCAGCTGCCTCTGTTGTTCAAGGTGTAACAAAACTACAGCTGCTACTTGTTCCCTTCTACCTAGGCAGAAATTGCTTCAGGAGTCACTATCACCTTGAGTTTTCCATGGATGTGAAATATGCATGACCCTTTCCATGCCTTGTTGACTTTAATTTCCCAGCAGACCCACATGATGTTATTAATTGCATTTGACAGGTGAAGAAACTGAGGCTTAGAGAGGCTAAATAATTTCCAGTTAGATGGCAGAATTTAGCCTATGCTTGTATTACCTATGTTGCATTTTGGATCCCTGAGTATGAGAACTCATAATGCAGATGTTTTAAAAATAATTCATCTCTACTTCATGGTGATATTACAAAATGCTTTCCTTTTCTGACATATGTGTATATAGCTAAAATATGAAGAAAGAGAAGCTCATCAATAAAGCTGACAGTGGAAGTCATAATATGAGTCTTTCTTTAATGCCCTTAGAGCAGTGGTTACCATCTCACTTGTCTTTGCATCTCTATGTCCAGCTTGATGCCATGTACAAGGCAGATACTACTTATCGAATGGCTAAGAGAGTGAGTTGATACTGGCTCCAAACAAACACCATTAAAAGTCATTGCATTAATGTTTTCTATGAAACACAATCTCTTTCGTCTATATAACATATAGAAATAAAATATGCATGGAAAGGTAAGCAGGCAATAATTACACAGGCCTCTGAGGTGGTTGCTAGATTTGGGGCTCAATATTCCCAGAATTAATTCTATGAAAGGACACAAGCCTTCTAGCATTTA
>NW_006295180.1:2886209-2901698 GCF_000327345.1 Myotis davidii | reverse complement strand
AGCTCCATGTGGGAAGGTAGTGAGAGAAAGTGGTCACAGCACAGACCAGGCAGACCCGCTGCCAAGTTCCTCAGGTCAGATCCTCCACTCACTGCTAGTTCCCTCATCTAAAGTAGGGATAAAGCTGGCACCTCACAGAGTTGTGAGGATTGAAAAAGAACTTAATTCTGGAAAGCTCTTGGAATAGTACCTTGCAGAGAATAATTCTAAGTTTTATCTATTATGAGTTCTTTTTCTAGAAATTCATTAAAAAAACAAACATCCAGAACCAAAGTAAGACTCCTCAGTTCCAGTCTTTGAATGGTGTATGTACCAGACAACAACCCTGATGCAGTTTCTTAGATGTAGGTGGTGTTTCTTCCTGTCCTGGGTATAAGGACCTGATTTCAGACACACTGTGCAAGTCCGCGGAGCTGGAGTTTATCCCGTGTTTTCCAGGGCTCCAACAAGTTAGTTCACTGAAGTATTTCCTTCTCTCCGTGAATTCACAACTAAGTGAACAGACACAATGGCCCTGAGGAAGTGCTTCCTCCTGTTTCCCCTTCGCTGCATCACAGGCAGAAGCACGCACAGCATGCAAAGACGTGTTCTTGAGGAAACAACGTGTGTGTCATCTCTTTTGGAAAAATTAGAGCTCTGTGGCAAGTCAGATTGCTCAAAAAGAGAGAAAGACGTAAACAGGATGACTGTACGCTTTATTTCCCATCCCTAGACATCTTTGAGAGTAAAATGAGATGCCATGACTACGGAGGCCAGGGCAGGGAGCACAAACAGGCCTGTGCCGGGCAAGGTGGGGAGTAGGTCAGGCTATACAAAACCACCAGGACCCAAGCTGCAGACCCTGAGGCCAGTTTACAAATAGAAAAGTGCCAGTTAATTTCTAAGAGAATGTAGAAGGGACCATTGGAACCAAGACTCTTAAAATCATTAGAATGACCTTCAACTGCCTGCCTTTCTGTGAAATTAATGAATGGGGCTTGAGTCAATTAGCATCTTTACAGAATTGGATTTCTTTGTTCCCTGCCTCCTCCTGCACTTCTTAGACTGATGTCTTGATGGGAAGTTCTGTCCCAGTGACAATTTCCTCCACCAGTAATTTACTCTCCCTTCTTTCTACCCTCCTCTCACTCTCCAAAGTTCATGGCTGCTCCTGCCATCTGCTCCCACACCCCCAGGCCCAGATGCCTGTCCAGTTTCCCCACCCTCCAGGAGTGGCACCACACACCCTGCTGCTGCAACCCTGTGAGGTGCCACAACCAGGCCTGGAGAGCACTTTGGACTCACCTTGAGCACTTCTCTGTGTTCTACACATTCTTCTTTCTTTATTTCTCTCCCGCCCATGTCCTGGAGCACTCATTTCTCCCAGCTCAAGTTCTGATGTCTCCGAAGTTCATTCAGTTCACTGTATGGCTGCCTGGGACACACATCCCCATTGGCAGATCCAGTCTCCACCTCCAGGCCAGCCCTCTGCACGACCTTCCACTGTCACCCCAAATAAGTATGTCTACAGGGATGCCTCCTTTCTGCCCTGACAGGCTTCCCTCCACAAGCATCCTGACTCTGTTCATGATCATCATTCACTTAGGGGCCACCTTTGAATCAAGTCTATGGGATCTTACTCTGTATTCAGTCCAATTATAGACGTGTGCTTTCCTTTCTCCACCATCACTTTAACATAGACATCCATCCGGGTCTCTTGTATTTCCCCAGCATCCTTTGACCTTTTCCCTTTGACTTTTTAAATTAACATAAACTGGATAATATCACATTAGTACTACTAATAACAATGGTAATTGCTAATAGGTGTGCCCTCTAACTGACAAATACTGAACCAGCTGCGACTGAGCCACCCCGTGGTCCGGTGAGGCAGTGACAGGTACTGTTTTATACTAGTAGATGAGAATATTGAGGCTGAGGAGGGGTCAGGAACTTGCCTGGGATCGCTTGGCTGGTGAATAGTGAAACTAGAGGATTGGGATGCAAGCCTCTCTCACTCTATAGCAGTGGTTCTCAACCTTGGCTGCACATTAGAATCACCTGGGAATCTTTTTTTAAAATCCTGATTTCTGGGCCTCATTCTCCAGAAATTCTGTTTCTTTGTTACTAATGTGGCTCCACCCCATAACAAAGAAACAGAATTTCCGGAGAATGAGGCCCAGAAATCAGGATTTTAAAAAGATTTCCAGGTGATTCTAATGTCCAGCCAAGGTTGAGAACCACTGCTCTATAGGCTTCTGGGCTTTGCTTGGAAATATATCCCTGCTATGTGTGACTGGAAAGCACGAAGAGTGAAAGGGTTAAGATGTATGTGTAGCTAGATCAGTGTTAAACACACTTGAATTCAGAAAGCTGATCTCATTAACAAAAGTAATATTGCAGATAGAACTTGGTGATGTCAATGACTGATGCTAACCTTCCTGAGGCAGAAAAAGATCCCTCTATGATGCATAATAACTTGCCTCTTAAAAAAAACATTTCCTTTATGTATCAGTTGGTTGATTTATTTTGTTGTTGTTGGTTTCCTTGTTGAGTTGCTGGAGATGTAGGAATGACTTTAGGCAAGGAATCAATTATGATTTGGGGCTTGTTTGACAAAAATAAATACCAAGTAACCTAAATAGAAAGAAATAGACCGTGAGGCCACTCATGCATCAAACAGTTTTTGAAGGTCAGTTTTAAAGGTCTTTCTTCTTCCTTTTCTTAGCTGGAGGGAGAGTTTGGCTGGGGGTGAAGTGTGAATATAAAATGTGTGAGATAGTAATGAAGTCACAGGAATGAGAGAAAGCATTGTGTACGAAGAACCTGCTTTGAGTGGCAGTCTGACTGGGGGACGGAGGACATGTGTGATAACCTCACATGCCTCAGAGGACCTTGCTGTTGAATCACAATGAGTTGTAATTAAGCGATGCTGTAAGAGGTCTTTGTGGAGGAGAAGTCGGAGAGGGGAGCTAATGATGTTCAGATGCAGATATAATTTTGGCACAGAAGACTATTGTAACATTAGTCTATTTTTGTCCCCAAATTAACCAAGTGTGAGTCTGAAGAGAATGACTGTCTCTTCTATGGCATAGCAGCGTCTTTGTGTGCCCTGGAAGCCGTTCCATCCAGATTGCTGGGCCTTCCATTCCCTGGTTTTGGGGGCGCTGTAAGATGCTCTGAAATTGTTGGAAGCTGCTTGCCACCACCGCGTGTTGTTGTCAAGGGCACCTGTAAACGAGCCTTTAAATGCTGCCCAGCATGTAGGAAGGGGTTGTTTAATGCGGGAGTTTGAGCATCATGCTGATTACATTTTCAGATGTTTCTATGAAGATTCTATGAAGTAGCTATGAACTGTCATTCCACAATAATATGTTCCTATGTAAAATGAAAATTTATAAAGTTTATCCATCGTAGCACAAAACTCTATTTCATGCATGGACAACTGGGAAGATTCATTACCAGAAAATTCGCCATTACAAGGAGGAGGATCCTCACCTGCCTCATGAATGATCGAAGCATCACTTGATAGATCTGGGTTAGGTGGATATTTCCAGAGATAGTCGTAATAATGGGCCTTCCTGGGTGGCCACAGTCCATCGTTTCTGGTGGTTCTGGAAAGACCGGTGAGCTCAGGTGTGTTGAATTCTAATCGTAGCTACTGGTATGTAACTACATATCTCTAAACAAGTCCCTGGACATGCTCATCACAACTGCACCCCCAAGTAATGTAAAGACAACTTAGAGGTGTTTTTAAAATAAAAATAATACATTCCATTAAAGTTTGAAAATAGAAAATTTACCCTCCTTGACACTTACAAATTGTGATCATTTATATATGTTTCTGTGTATTGTTTCGTAATAGTTTCACATAGTTTAATTCGAAGTACAAATATAATTTTATCTTGCTCTCCTATTTTATTTTACTTGCTTAATTTCATGATATGTTTTTGTGACTCTTGCTTTCTGAAAACGTTTTAGTGTGATGTGTCGAGTGATGGCTTTGTGCTCAGCAGCATTGGAATAGGAGATGTGAGTGGTGCTGTTATGTGTGTGTCAGTGAGAAGTCAGTCGGCAACCATGGGAGCAGAGGTTCTTTTCTAGGCTCTTCCATCATCGGCTAGACTGTTCCTCAGGGAACTGGATGGTCCTTAGGGAAGCTCTGATCATCGGCCTCTGTGTGGACTGATTTCTTATTTTGTAATTTATTCTAAAATCCTGGTGTGAATATTGCAATCCACTCATAGTCTAGCATTTTCCCCCTCAGAATAACTGAACATTAGTGAGAACGTTAATAAGGGCCAGCTGGTAGGTACCTGGTATTGTTACCAGTATTAACGAGCAGAAGCTGTGAATATATCTTATTTATAGGTGGGCTCTGATACAGGATTAACAAGAAAAAATAAAATACTTGAGGGAATAGAGGAATGTTTCCTAATGGTTTTTTATTTCAGGGGAATTACATGAAAATTGAAATTCCTTTAGCCACTGATTTTGTGGCCAGGGGAGCAACCAAGAGGAGGCTTAGAAGGGACCAGATCACAGGCCTCTTTTTGTCATATTAGGGACCAGACTTTACCTGTAGGCAGTGAGTCACCGTTACAGATTTGATTCAGGGAAGTAGCACAGTTCATATTTTCAATTCAAAACAAATTGAGCAAAGGATATGAACTAGCAAATCAAAGAAAACTACAAATGCCCCATATACGTAAAAAGATCTTACCCTCACTTGTAATGAAAAAAAACAAAACAAATTGAAAGTAGGGAGATGCTGTTTTTCACTATGGCTTGGGCAAAGATAAAAGAAATCGATAAGTACACTGAGTCAGCTAGTGAAGTGGGAAACAGCCGCTCACTTACAGCGCTGGCGGAAGGATGAATCAGAGCAAGCTTTTCAGAGGACAATTTGGCAAGAGTAACCAGAATTTCAAATGCACTTACCTTTGACCTTGCTATTCATCATATCTAGCAAAGGATGTTCAGGCAAGGAAGAAGATGCCAGACAGGAAAAGAAGATGCTTCCTAAAAACAGCTGTGAGGAAGGGCATGCTCAGAGGAGCTATAACTTCCAGGAATTTAACCCACATGTGTGCTGGCAGAAGTACAGTGAGATGGATGTGCAAGGTTGTTCCCCGCAGATTATTTATAATATCCGAGAACTGGAAACAGGAAAAATTACATCAGTGGGCCTGATGACATAAATCATGGTCTTTTTAAAACAGTGGAGTGCCACTGAAACACAAAAAAATGTGAGGTGGGGATTTATATTCAAATTAGAGGCCTGATGCACGAAATTTGTGCAAGGGGCTCGGCTCTCACAGCCCCGGCTTCATCCAAAAGGTCGTTTGGCTGTCCAGTCTAATTAGCATATTACACTTTTATAACACAAGTCATACTATGTTATTTTTTAATAGAAGCAGTTCTCAACCTGTGGGTCACGAACAATGAAAATACATCCTACATATCAGTTGCGATTCATAACAGTAGCAAAATTACAGTTATGAAGTAGCAACGAAAATAATTTTGTGGTTGGGGGTCACCACAACATGAGGAACTGTATTAAAGGGTCGCGGCATTAGGAAGGTTGAGAACCACTGTAAGGTATGCAACAATGATGGTTTGGTATACATATAGTAAAATGATCATTATTTTCAATCTAATTGTCGTATTATTTCCTCACATAGTTACCAGTTTTCATGCGTGATGAGAGCACCTGAAGTCTACTCTCTTAGCAAATTCCCAGTAGTCAATGCACTATTATTAACTAAGGCATAGATTGTATGTTTAGTGTTGGTTTCTGAATAAAAATGTTTTCTGCAAAAAATATGGAAGAAACATTTGAGTGTGGTGGTTTTGGGGGAATAGAACTGGTTATTGAGATTAGACAAAGGAGGAAGGTTTGGCATTTCATCATACTCCTTTCTTTGCATTTAAAGAATTGCCATTGGTATGTGTTACTTTTATACAAAATAATTACAAAAAACACACTCTTACTAAATTGTATGTATCCACATATTACCTTTGCTTAATTTAATCGTAATTCATCAACACACATATTAAGTGCCGTTCACTCTTCCAAGCTCCTTACACTTACTAGCTTACGTTAACTATTACAAACCGTACAAGACAGGAACTATTTTCATTCTCACTTTGTAAATGAGGAAATGGAGACACAGAGAGGTAAGCCACGTCCACCAAGGTCACACAGCTATTAAAAAGCATAGGGAGGATTTGAATTCTAGAAGCCTGGCACCCCAGCCTCTGTTCAATATTTTTATTTTTATTTTTATTTTCCAGCATCAAAACAGGAATCTGTTTTGTAGAATAAGGTCTTGGTAACAACCGACTTGTGCACTATTCCTTGTGGCCGATTTGAAGTTCATTTTGTTCAGTCTCTAAATAATTTTATTCAGTAAGAAGCTGAAGTTGTTCTGGCCTCTGTTCCAACAGGTACCTCTTTTTCAGAGGCAGAATTTGCTCAGCCTTCATCTGCTGATAATCAGGCCATTACATAAAGGTGGGAACTGCTCCTTGAAGCCCCTCCTTCCTCTTTATCAACCTTAGTTTTACTTTCTGAAAGGGAAATCCATAGTTAGCTCTTCAAGGCATGCTGTGAACCTCACCAGTGGTTGGCCAGGACACATTCACATCTGTCTTCTCTAAGCTACAGGCTCCCGGACTGGGCCATTTGACTACCCCATCCATGTCAGAACCCACTATAGCTCAAGGTCATAAGCCAACAGCTCTTCCTGCTCTCTGACTCCCTGCATATTTTGCTTGGAAAAAAATATATAAGTTAGCTAGAAATCAGGCAGAGTGATTAGATGAATACAGCTAAACATTTCACTCTTTTTAGAATCATGTCATGGAAATGACAATAGTATTTGATCAGATGTACCTTCTTAGCAATGGAGTACTTGAAAGCACAATATAAGGGAGCATCTTTCTTTTTCTCACTGTCTGCTGCTCCTTAATGGTTCACAGTGCCCCATGGTGTAGCTCAGGTTTCTCCTGCAAATTCCTGTTCAACAAATACTTACCCAAGATCCCCTAAATGCAAGACCCAGAAAATTGGGAGCTAAATAAGACAAACTGTGCCCACACTACACACACTATTGGGATGAAACAGAGCTGGCAACCAGTAATTATGGGCTGCAAGATTCGTGGTGATGAGGTATACACAGTGCTCTGGAACCACAAAGGAAGTGATTGCCTTGATTTCCTCCCATATGAGAATTACTGCTCAGGGAGATGGCCTAAAGTCATCATTGGGAAATACTAGTCCCTTGAGTTATTTCAGCCCTTCGCCTGTGTGTGCATACACGCAACACCTATGCTGCCTGGAACTGCAAGCACTGGTAGCTGTGTGAAGAAAACACTGTAGACCCCTGGCCACTGGGATGTTCACACATGCGAGTGGTTCAGCATTTGGTCTTTGTTTCATGAGCAGTCGTTTTGTACTTATTAAGTGTTGAGCACTGGGTTAGGCCCTTGGACACAAATATGAAAAAAATTGGGTAGCTACCCCCAGACTTGAGTCTGGCCCAATGATTGCAGGGGTGGAGACGGCAATAGAGACTGAGGACCAGAGAAGTCAGAGGAAGATTCTGCGGGGACTTTGGAATTGGTGTCAATTGTCTATAGAGAGAAGAGATATTCCAGATACGGGAAGAAATGCTGCAAAGTCATGGACTTAGGAGAGGCATGCCCAAAAAATTATTGAAGAATTTTAAGTGGTATAAGAGCAGATCAGTGCGGATGCTCTGAGAGATCGGGAGAGAGTGCTGTTACCCTCAACCTCCACTAAAGTGCTTGTGAATAAGAATAATAGGTGAGAGTTACTGTATCCTTAATATTCCAGGTACTACTCTGAATGTGGTTCATGCATTTTCTTGTTTAACTCTTACTGCAGCCCCATGAGGTATCCTTATGCCCAATTTGCACTTGTGCAAACTGAAATGCAGGGAAATTCAAGAACTTGCCAATGTGTCTTTCTCGGTGATTCAGGGAGGCAGAATCAGTCGGGTTCTTTGTGCTTCAGAACCTGCAAATGTAACCACAGCACCGCAGTTACAGTCCTTACACAGTGGCTAGAATTTGATGGGTAGAATTAATGGAGAGGATCTTCCAAACCAAGCAAATGGAATAAGCAAAGGCACAGGTGGGCAATCAGAAATGTGCTTTAGAAGTCTGACTAGTTGGAATATGGGCTCATAATAGGCAGGTGCAGGCAGATATGTTAGGATTAGATCATGGAAAGTAGTAAAGATTCCAGAATTGGGCTCTTATTCCCTTGGAGACTTTTGAGCAAGGAGGTGACATAATCACAGCTGGCCTTTGGGTGACTCACTGGCAGTTACAGACATAGCTGCCAGGGGAACAGTAGAGCCTGGCCGGGGGAGGCCCGTTTGATGGCTATTGTAACTGTCTGCACAAGAGATAATTGGAGCCTGCATGGGTGGTGGCCTCAGCCATGAAAAGGAAAAGAGAGATTTGAGAGACACAGAGGAGGTAGAAATGACAGGACTTGGGAGACAAGATGTGGGGGTGAGAGAGGAGAAATCAAAGATAGCTCTCAGGTTTTGACCCTGGGTGACTCGTGATTAGTAGCACTTTGGGTAACAGTTGAATTTAGGAGATAAGAAAGGAAGGGCATCCTCTTTTTGGCAAGGAATCCTCGTGGCTGGAGAAAATGCAGAGGTCCCCATCACACAGTGAAGCAGAGGCCATCTGCTGGGAGTGCAGGGCACCAGGCTT
Source organism: Myotis davidii (assembly GCF_000327345.1). Lineage (NCBI taxonomy): Eukaryota > Metazoa > Chordata > Mammalia > Chiroptera > Vespertilionidae > Myotis > Myotis davidii. The sequence continues at coordinate 2,892,965 of NW_006295180.1, read as the reverse complement.
GTTCCGCTGTGTCTTGAAAAGAGAGGGAATCATTTAACCCTATGAGTAAGTTATGTTTGTTCTCTAGGGCTCCCCTAACAAAGTACCACAGGCTGAGTGTCTTAAATAATAGAAATTTGTTATCTCACAATCCTGGAAGTCGTAAGACTGAGATCAAGGTATCAGCAGAGTGGTTCCTTCTGCTGGTTGTGAAAGAGAATCTCTTTGATGCCTCTCTCCTAGCTCCTGTGTTTTGCTGACAACCTTTGTCATCCTTGGCATATAGACGCAACATTCTGATCTCTGCCTTCATTTTCACGTGGTGTGCTCCCTGTATGTGTGTCTGTGTCCCAATATCCCTTTTTTAAATAAGGATTTCAGTCATATTGGACTAAAGGCCCATCCTACCTCTAACATGACTTCATCCTAATCTAACTAATCACATCTTTAATGGCCTTATTTCCAAATAAGATTACATCCTGAGATACTGGGAGTTTAGGCCTTCAACATGTGAATTTGCGGGGGGATACAGTTCAACCCATACCAGCAGTGAATGAGATGAAGGCCTTTTACTCTCAAAAGACAACCAGGTTTCTGTTCTTAAGCATCTTTTGCAGGTTTATGAACAAGTCATATTGACTTTAAAATATTATCACTATATCAGGAGAACACTTTGTAAAGCACATGATTATCTGACCACTATGATGTGTACTTGAAATTAACACAAAATAATATTGAATGTAAACTGTAAGTGAAGAAGAGAAGTACAGATGTATGTATATTATCACATCAATAAGATCTGAGGTCTGTTGGCAACTCCTTACTGGACTTGCAAATGTATTTATTTATTTATTTATTTATTTATTTATCTATCTATCTATCTATCTATCTATCTTTTATTTTTTTGTCATTTGTGCAAACCTTTATTTTCTCAGCATTTTTTATTGTTTAAAGTATTACATATGTCTCCTTTTTCCCCTATTGACCCCCCTATCGACTCCCACCCACAAGGGCAAACCCCACCACCCCAGTGTCCATGCCCATTGGTTATGCTAATATGCATGCATACAAGTTCTTTGGTTGATCTCTAACTTCTGCCCCTGCAAATTGCACTGCTAGGAACATAGGGGTGCATATATCCTTTCTCATTGGTGTTTCTGGTTTCTTGGGATATATTCCTAGAAGTGGGATCACTGGGTCAAATGGCAGTTCCATTTTTAACTTTTTGAGGAAACTCCATACTGTTTTCCACAGTGGCTGCACCAGTCTGCATTCCCACCAGCAGTTCACAAGGGTTCCTTTCTTGCAAATATTTTTAATTAGCAAAAAAATGTCAGTACCTCAGTTATTCCTGTGAGCAGCATCCTCCTGGTTTCCCCGGCTCTAGAGCATTTCTGAGCAGTGATAATCCTTCTCCCAAATATCACATTCCAGAAAAAGTGACTCCACAGCCAGCAGCATGTGCTGCATAACCGAAGAATTCTCACTTGGGAATAAACTGCTTGCGAGAAAGAACAGGTGAAGACCAGAGCCTGAGCTGGGAGTACCAGGATGTTCAGTTGCGCATAGAGTCCCACGTCCAGCTCCCAATGGGAAGTGACGTGTTCCCACTTTGTTCTTCTTTAGACACCAAGCTTTGTCAATGAAACAGTTACAGTTTTTAATTCAAATACAGGTTTTTCTTCTTGGAGAATGAATTATATCACCATGTTAAAAAGATTAAAAAAAAAAAAAAACAACTCTCCCCCCAAAAACCATTTTTAAAGGTGTCTGATTTTTAAAAATTCACCCTCCTCCTCATAAGGCCTATAGGATATTATGTCCAAGCTGGATCAGAGAAAAAACAGTTAGATCAAGATACGTGGGCCTTTCTCATAAAAAGGAAATGCCAACTCAGGAGAGCTGGGCTGGGCTCTTTATGTCAGATGGCTGTAGGTTTGGGCATCCCAGAGATGAACAGATGCCCATAAATGAATCACAAAGAGCTCTGTCCTGGGTGTTTATAATTCAGATCCAGTCCTTCCCTAAATAACTCCTTGGTGGTTTTCCATTTTTGTGTGAATATATTTACATTTACACCCCATTTATATGATTTGCTAGAGCTTGAGGCTGATAGCTTAAACCTTTCCCTTCACTTCCAATTTCCATTGCCCTCCCAATCTCTATAGCCCTGAAAATGAGCTTTTCTGAGCTTCTCATTAATTTTTCACTTCTCTCCCTGTGGGAGATGCACAGATATACAGCACTAGGATTGCAGGCCAAAGAATGCTTGGCAAGACACTCCTGCGCCTGGCAATAGATTTCAGAAACACACCTCCAGGGATTTTGACACGTGAAATGCCCAGTACCTGCTCGCACTCTAATTACAGGGTTCCTCTTAGACCTTCAGAAAGTTGCACTATTTCCCAGTATTGGGCTATGCAGTGATTTGCTCTCTATTTTTTAAACTGGGTGTTAAATGAAGAGTTAGCAATGTGATAAACTAGCAAGATCACTGGTCTGACTGTTACTAGCTTTATGGCCATGGACAACTGAGTTCACCCCCTAACCTTTATCTCTTCATCTTCAAAATGCGAGGCTCAGGCTAGACCATCTCTCAGGTTCTGTTACATCTAACCCTCCTGTCGTTTTGACAGCAGCCGAGCACTTTTCTCTACAAGTATAAAGAAAAGTCATTTAACAAGTCGCCCTCTGTCACTGTTTCTCTGGCCAAGAAGAGGATCTGTGTGTTGGAAGGCTTAAAAACTTTGCCTGCATCAGCTTGATGTAAGAAATACGCCACCTAGTTAGAACACCTCATTGCTAGCTCTTTGTCTTGACATTGGATGCTGTCTCCTGACCATCCCTGCCCTCTTCTCATTTGACCCATATAAACATCACTCCTGATTTAGTAGATTGAACACATTTCTTTTAAAAAATATGTATTTTTAAGTTTATTTTATTGAGAGGGAGCGGGGAGGGACAGAAACATTGATTGGTTGCCCCCTGCATGCCCCCTGACTGGAGATCGTACCCACAATGTGGGTATGCACCGTGACTGGGAATCGAACCCATGACCATTCAGTATACAGGACAAAGCTCAGCCAACTGAGCCACACTGGCCAGGACTGCACACATTTCTTTAGGGATCTTTTAAAAAGTTATTTCAATACCTGGAGTTTCAGGTTCTGTAGGACAAGAGTGGGCCAGAGTCTTCTGTAATGAGCCGTGAACATGAACTTGCTCAGCTGGCAAAATTAACCCTACTGAAATTTTTACCCAGCTGGCTTAATTGGAACGGAGGTGTCTACAAAGTCCAGAGGGATAAGGCTTTCAGGATGCTAACCTAACTAACTCAGTGGTACATGTGATTTCCTGCAGCAAAGTCCTCTAAAAGAAGATAACCTTATGCATATATAGCTGGTCTTCCAAGAACTGATAATTCAAGTGCACAGTGAACACAGTAGGATAATAGCTACTTTCATCACCATGCACTGCCTCTATCTGATGTCTAGATGTAATTATCTTGGGAATGAACTCTTTGGATCCGGAGCCAGGAATGCTGTTACTGAAAACTAAATTCCCTTACATTGCCCTTGAAGACAGTAAACAGTGTCTCAAGAAAAAATATAAAAAGAAAAGCAGGTGGAAAGAAAATAAAGAGATGTTAAGGATTTAGTACAATGTTAGAAATTTCTCCACCTAAGTTTTATGACATCTTAGGTTTAGAACTTTTTGGAAAAGAAAAAAGTTTGTAATGGCCTGCTTCCATGACTAACAGAAACACTGAAGGAATTTTCAGGCTGAGCTGAAAATGAGAATATTTTTAGAAAAATACAGCAAGGACTTGGAGTGCCGACAATTTGTTACATCAACATTAAATCAGAATGTGTTGAATAACCAATAGATTAGTTCTTCATGTGAGCAGAGAGTAGAACTGAATACAGTATTTAAAACACTGGGTTAAAAAAAAAACAAAAAACCCTAAGAGTGTCATTCTTTTCATGTACCCAAAAAATGTGTTGGGAAATAAAATGTGGGGTTATAGCAATAATTATGATGAGTGAAGCTCGGCCAGTATTTGAAGTCCTTGTGTAACCCCACCTCCCTTCCTAAATTGGGCTCTACTCCTGGATAGCTCCCCTAGAGCTCTGTTTCTCATGAATAAAGTGAAGGGCTCAGAATAGATGGTTTCTGAGGCCCCTGCCAGCCTCAATAGTCTTTGGTTTTAAATCAACACATGTGGGAAAAACATGTCAAATTTTATTAAGTTTACAGTTGTACTCAAAAATAGTAACAGCGGAAATGATAAACACACTCCCCACTAAAGAGCCTTCTTTGCACAACACCCTCCCCAGCCACTGCTCCAGGCTACAACTATTTGAAAAGATTCTATGTTATCTGAAAACTTACTTAAATAATCCAAAAAGAAGTCTGCTTTGCCCCTTTAAATGCTACAGCAGTACGTTTCCCTTCCAGGGAATTTAGGAACATAATAACAAATGATGCCCCTCCTGTCACTGTTCCTTTCCTAGTTTGGCTAACAACTCACAAAGGGTTGCAGGTAAGATCATCTTGCCCACCCTGTCTTTTGAGCCAGAACAGATGTTAATACTTGGAGAGAAAGAACAATTATGGACTAAGAAGGGATGGTTAGTTCTCAGCACAGACTTTTGGGGATACCACTCATGTCCCTTTATCATCCACGCACATTATTCTACTTCCTACCTCTATTCATCATAATGTCACTATACTCTTCCTTTTTCCCTTTTGAGTATCTTCTGCCCTCTCCACTAAGTTGTCAGTGACTCTCACAGTCACCATTTTGCTCTAATTCAACATACTGGAGATGACGGACCATTAAAATATCTTCAGAGTACTGAGGAGAAATACTGTTAACCAACAATTGTATGCCTGGATAAACTATTGTTCTGCTGTAATAAAAATATTTTTAGCAATAAAAATCATAAAGAAGTACAATGCAGAAAACAATAAAGAGCAAAGAAATTGGTAAAATATTATAAATATGAATAAATACTGATTGTTTAAAAATAATAAAAGTATTTATTATGAGAAGTAGGGGGAATAGTTAAATAAGGGCAGAACCTGCATTCTAGATAACAGCATATAAATAAGATTGTATGATTTGAGTAAAGACATTCTGAACTCATTGTTATTATGTTGGAGGTGGGGACAGAGACTCATTTTAAAGTTTCCAAGTCAAGTGCGCATTTTAAGTATTTAATACTAACCTCTGAAAGAATAGAAGTAGATATCCTAGCTGGTTTGGCTCAGTGGCTAGAACATTGGCCTGCAGACTGAAGGGTCCCAGGTTCGATTCTGGTCAAGGGCACATGCCTGGGTTGCTGTCTCGATCCCCAGTAGTGGGTGTGCAGGAGGCAGTCAATCAATGATTCTCATCATTGATGTTTCTCTCTCTCTCCCTCTCCCTTCTTATCTGAAATTAATAAAAATATATTAAAGAAAAAATAATAGACGTAGGATCTATAACTTAAACCAGTGAAGAAGAAAAAGAAAGAAGAAATAAAACCTCATTATTTATTACCTAAAAGAACGTATAAAGAAGGAAAATAATGGTAATTAGCAAAGAATAGGAGTAGAAATAAATCCAAATATACCAGTAATTACAGTAACCGTAAGTGGTTCATATGTTCCACTTAAAAGATTGAGGCTGTTAAAAAGTGTATAACAAAATCCAGATATAAATTATTTATGAAATATACCTAAACATAAGGATATAGAAAAAGTTTTAAAAAAGGGCATACAAAATGCACCAACCAAGTTATTTGTTTGTTTTGAAAAAAAAATGCTCACTTATCTACATTAATATCAGGCAAAATATATTTTAAGTCAAGGAGCATTTATGAAGTTAAGTCATTATATATTGATAAAAGAAGCAGTTCGTTAGGGAGATATAACAATTCAAAATATGTATGTAGCTAACTAACCTCATAGTCTCAAAATATACAGGGTGGACAAAAATAAGTTTAGAGTTGCATTGTAACATTCTTTTGATTTAGTAAATTTATTTTAATAATTATAACCTGCATGTCTTTTTTCCATCTGAACAACTATAAACCCATGTGTGACCACCCCTGTATACAGCAAAAGAATGTTACTGTAAGTTGGTAGAATACAGGGATTAATGAATAAATCTATTAACGTATGTCTAGCAATAATTGACAGGTCAGGCAGACAAAAACAAAGGATATAAAAACAAAAATACACAATAAATAAGCTATAAGACAGCCAAAGCCCATCATAAGTTTAGACACTTAAAAATAAACATCCAAATGCTTTATGGATTAAAGAATAAGTTATACTCAATGTTTAATATTTAGAACTGACAGAAAATATGTTACATGTCAAGCACATGTGAAATATATCTAAAGCAGTAAATAGAGGAAATTTATGAACTTAAATGCTACTAGGATATCTATCTACATAGTGAGAAATCTATAGTACAAGACAATCTATAAAGGATGTATGACTAACATGGAAGTTTTTGCAAGATTGCTGAATAAAAGATTAATATATATTAAAATCAGTATAAGTCATATATAAGAGTAATCTACAATAATAAAAAGAGAAAAATGGTAATTGGCATACGATGCTACCCTTTTCATTGGCTAATCGGGGCTATATGCAAATTAACTGCCAACTAAGATTGGCAGTTAACTGCCAACAAGATGGAGGTTAATTTGCATATGTAGGCACAATGCAGGGAGGCGAAAGGGAAAGCAGGAAGAAGGCCCCTGCCACTGAAAGTGATCAGAA